>NC_044001.1:28928605-29046105 GCF_902150065.1 Myripristis murdjan
TCTATCTATCTATCTATATAATATTTTTTTAATCATAGATCAATATTTCTAACAACCGAGTTGAGTTCTGAATACTGTAAAAAGTCAATAAAAGGTTGAGTCAGTCATATCAAAACAGTTCAGGCTATTTAACTTACACCGTATGGACAGAAGTAGGTGTTTCATTCAGTCCCATTGCCACAGGTGTATAACATCCAGCAGCGAGCCACGGAGTCTGCCTTTACAAACATTTGTGAAAGAATGGCTATCTGGCAGTCTGATGGGCGAGTCTGGGTTTGGTGAATGCCAGGAGAACGTTCCCTGCCTGACTGCATTGTGCCATTGTGCCGGCTGGTGTTTCCGGGCTCAGCCTCGGCCCCTCAGTTCCACTGAAGGGAAATCTTAATGCTTCAGCTCACCAAGACATTTTTTACAATTTTCTGCTTCAGACTTTGTGAGACCAGTTTGGGGAAGGCCCTTTTCTGTCCCAGCATGACTGAGCCCCAGTGCACAAAGCAGCTCCATAAAGGCATGGCTGGCAGAGTTTGGTTCTAGTTCATCCCAACACCTTTGGGATGAACTAGAACAGAGATTGTGAGCCGGGCCCTCTCGTCTAATATCAGTGTCTGACCTCACAAATGTTCTTCTGGATGAACGGGCAAAAATTCCCACAGACACACTCCAAAATCTGGTAGAAAGCCTCCCAGAAGAGTGGAAGCTGTTGTTGCTGCAAAGGGGGATCAACTCCATATTAATGCCTATGGATTTAGAATGGGAGGTCAGAAAAGCTCCTGTAGGTGAAATGTGTAGGTGGCCCAGTACTTCTGTCCATATAGTGTATCTGTGCTGGCTAACCAAACAGCAAGGCTGTCAGTCAGAAGGAACAAAAACAAGAGGGTTGTATGCAACACTGCACAGTTCCATGCCAAGCTTTGATTTGGGGCAGATTATGTTCGCACTTCATTCCAGAACATGACTGTAAGGAAGCATGTTTTATGAAGGAGAAAGTTAATATTCAAGAAATATGTATTTTTGTTGTTGTTGTTTTTGTTGTTTTGTTTTCAAGAATAGGGCAAAACATTGACCACATGCACTTACAACTAAGTCAAATTTAATTGATCAAAATGGAAAAGATGTGTTTTGGCCCAGCTGCCAACTGAAGTGTGATATCTTGCCTTTGCATCTGGAAACTGGGCGTTATTTTGGTGCTGATGAACAAGTTTGGCTGTATTAGTCATGTCATCTTCACACAATTGAGAGCTACATTTTGTTTTGTATTATGCATTGTGTTATGATTTAATAAAGTCTTATTTCATGAGATCAAGCCATTATTTTCATTATTATAGTTACCAGTTTTTATCTCGGGACTAATGAAAAATGTTTGTGAGTTTTCTTGGAAAAAGTTTGGACATTAAGAAGTAATGTGCTGCAAAGGTAGTCTGTTTTTGTGCATTGAGTTGTATGTGTTCTAGGTTTGGTGATGGTTTATTAATTTAAGTTTGTTTTCTGAACACTGAATGCTGGAAGTCATATTTAATATATGCTACTGTTGATATGTGTTTTGTAATTCCATTTGGGATGGGACATGGATCTCATGGCATGAGACAAGCATAAAAACAAAACAAAACAAAAAAAAATTCCTTCATACTGTCATATAATAGCTGCAGTTTTTATTTTGAGGCCTGCTGCTCGCTATTTTCCTTGATGAACCAGCTGCCAAGCTGTGTTGTCGCAGCTTCCCTAATGCCAAAGAGGGTGGAGTCCACAGGCCAAACTCATGCTGTGGTTATTATGTATGAGAAAACAAATCAAATTCTTGAGCTTTCATCACTTTCATTCTCACTAATTGCAGTTCATGCTGGCTGTGTAGCAGAAAAGAATAACTGGAGAATTGTATTTCATGATGCAATCATTTAATATCTCTAAAACATTAAAATATTTAACATTTTGTTTTCCAAAGACAAAAGTTACTTGGAACTTAACTTGAAAAAAAAAAAAAAACATCATGTTATGGTGCTTTGCTTGTTTTTGCTAGGGTGAATATCTCATTTTGCATTTAAAACTCAGTCAGTTTCTCTCTAGAGTCTGTCTCAGATGACTTACTGTTCAGTCACAGAATTTAAACAGAGCATAGTCATTGTTGGAGATTCTGGCAACTCATTGTGAACTCAATAGTATTCAGTTCAGTGTTCAGTATTCAGAAATTCTTTCTGCCCAAACTGGAATAATGAGCATACTGCATTGCTAAGCAGGGGGAGTGAGCTGGAGTGGGAGGCCTCATTATCACAGAGTCTGTAGATACTTATTTAGAACTGTGGCCTCTTCACTCCTCTACACTGGAAGGATTTTCCTACATCTCTCTCCGAGTGGACTTCACATTCCTCAGTAGGGAGCGATCAAGGTCACAGTGCCTGTGTCAAAGGATACATGTGATTGGCCAGCAGTGGGCCAAGCTCTGACACACACGTTTGTGTTGCCGTACTAATGAGGACCTTCCATTGTTTACATTAGCCTGTGAGCATGCAAAACTTGTTTTCACTCTTCCCCACAGTCCAGTTAGCTTCTGCAAAGTTTCTATCCAAAGACATTATTAAAGCGACATTCTGTTGTCTGATCTACTGGCATATAAATTATTTAGTGATATTGAAAGGTTTTCAATGTAGTGAGTCCTTGGGACCCACAGGCATGTTTTTTTTTTTTTTTTTTTTTCTTTTTGACAAATTGCAGTGTTAAACCCGTGTTTCATGTTATAATTACAGTTATATTCATACACTCCGTGGCTAATTTATTAGTCTACCTGTCTGGTCTAATGCAGTTCAGTGCAACAGCTCTGCCATAAATTCTACCTTTTTAGAAAGTTTTAATGTTCAGTCCTTGTAAATTTAATTCAATGTTTTGTATTGAGGTTGTAGTTTGCAGACGTCTTGTACTGGACTAGCTACATTATACTGAGAGGTGTTTCTAATTTTTTGTCCTCCCTATATACATGAGGGGGATAGAATATTAGAAACAGCTCTTAATAACATGACTCTCCAGCCAAACAAATGGGAGCCCACACAGGAGACAGCTGGGGTCAGCCGGCCGGGGCCCAATCTCCCCACTCCCCCTGGACATTAATATTGTTCAGTTTTCTTTTCTCTTTATTCACCATCTCTTCAGATCTTTATTTAAAGCAATGTTGTGAAGTATTGTGAAGTGTATATGACAACACATATGTATGTACAGTACAGGCCAAAAGTTTGGACAGACCTTCTCATTCAATGCGTTTTCATTATTTTCATGACTATTTACATTGTAGATTCTCACTGAAGGAATCAAAACTATGAATGAACACATGTGGAGTTATGTACTTAACAAAAAAAGGTGAAATAACTGAAAACATGTTTTATATTCTAGTTTCTTCAAAATAGCCGCCCTTTGCTCTGATTACTGCTTTGCACACTCTTGGCATTCTCTCCATGAGCTTCATTTATATTCATCATCTATATTCACTATGTTGTTATTGGACATAAGTTGGAGGACTCTGGTGATTTCTTCCGGGGAGAGAGGTAATTAAAAAAGAATAAATGCTTAATAATAAAATAAAATTTACCCAAGAATTTAAAATTTACCAAGGGCTAGATGGGGCAATGGCAGCTTAATTTCTTGCTCCACAGCCAGTTTTATTGACAGTATGCCTACTTGCTATAACTGCTGTATTTACAGTAGTCAGACATGCACACACCTCTGAGTAAAAAAGGTGACAGTGTCACGGAGGTCCGGGGGGGTCTTGTGAGTAATTCTTGCTGATTATGATGGAGGTGCCACGTTTTTTGTAATTATATGTGGAGCGATGCGTCTGGCCAATAAACCTGGCTGTGAGTTTCCAAGACTCGGCCTCTGCAAGGTGAGTTTCCTGTATAAAGCAGATGCCAGATTGTAATTTATTTAGACGGTTTAATATTTTGTTTCTTTCTGCAGGGGAGTTCATTCTTTTTAAATTTCATGTTATTTTCGCAGGTAGTACCATGTTCAACAAGAGTTAAATCTATATTGTACAAAACAAAACAAAACAAAAAAACACCACATCCAAATTTAGGTGTGTGTGTGTGTGTGCGTGTGTATGTGTGTGTGTGAGGGGTGAGGTTGGGTGTACAACAACAACAAACATTAAACATAAGTGAGCACTAATCATAAGCACATCTATTGTCTTGTCTGTGTTGTTTGAGAATGGGATACAAGATTTGGGAACTGGTTGCTAAGTCTGTAAGTGGTGCCTTTGAGTTCTTTTCCTCTGCTTTTGATCAGTTCTTTGTGCTTGTAACATTCCACTTTGGCGATGATGGGCTGGGGTGATTTGTTGGAGTGAGAGCCAAGACGGTGAACACGGTGGAAGGTGATCTCTGGTGTCCGGAGGGAGTTTGTGTTTAGTTTTCCAGTCCAGTATGGTTTCTTTCATTGTTTTGTTTTCTGTCATGACCAAGTTCATGTTTTCACTGAGTGTTTTGGATGGAGTTGTTTGACTGCTCCAGTTTTGTGACGTAATTGTGTGCAAATTCCAGGCTTGAGCGGAGGTCTTTTATTTTTTCATGGAGTGTTACCAGTAGGTTAAGTTTACTGTTATTGGAATTCAAAATGCTGATCTCAACTTCTGTTGTCTTCAGGTCACTTTTATCCGTGGATGATGTCTTACTCCGTTTGCTTTGCTCGGGGTATTCATTTTGCAGTAGTTGTAGTAATGATAAATGCCTCAAGGTCTGCTAGTTTCTCCAGTGTGTGTAATATGTTCCAGTTGTTGCTAACAGTCCAAGATGTGTGTTACTGTGTTGTTTGTTACCAAAAAAAAAAAAAAAAAAAAAAAAAAAGGGTTTCACATCAATAACAACCCCCCCACCCCCCGTTCATGGTCACTGTCACCATATAACCAGCACTTTTTTTTGCTGTGACACAGACATACACAGCCTCAGTGATGTTGATCAGTATGCGTCCTGCATCCTTGACACATTAAAATCTTGAAGGACAGAAAACTCCCTGTCACCTAATGTTTCCCCTGGCAATACTACTGCATCATCTTTTCTCTCCTTCACATAATGGGACCTGGTGATTTATTGAAGGAAGCTGAAAATAGGCGACTCAGCCGGTGAGGCTGCCATTGAACTAAAGAACTCACTATCCCTACAGTGCACCAGGGCATACTGGACTTAATCAAGTGCACCCAAACATCCAGTCAAGTTTTGTTTTCAACCTGGTGCCCAGGAAGATGCTTGACTTGCGTTAGCTTATGATGTGTGCAAATCAATGTGAACACAAAATGGATTATCTTTGCATAACTCTAAGTCTGTGTGAGTGGTAGGCAGCAGGTTTGCTGGGGCTGATCTGAAAGGTAAGCTAGCTCTATTTAGAATCAGTCTCCTTCACTGAATCAGTTCCATTGATACTGAAAGTCAGGTGTGTTTAGTTTGGTTACTCGCTCACTGAACGACTTGCTGAACCAACTAGTGACCGAATCAGTGAATTTTGGTGAATGGATCAAAATTAACTGAATCTTCCAAAGGAAATAGAAGTTGAGGAAGATTTGAGGTCATTTCAAGGGGCATTATGCAAAACTAAAGTGAGGACCCTGTAGACTCAACTAACAAATGTAGAATAAGATTAAGAACAGAATAAGAACATAATATTATGGTTGAGTCGACATGGTCCTCATCATTAGGCCAAGTTACACTGTAGGTTGGCCTAATGGTGCAGTGGCTCCGTTCTCTTTATGCATTCATGAGTGACACAGAGAACTTGTGTTTATTAGATATGGGGAACAGACTGATTCAGAGAAGAATTGCATTTCTTATCCACTGTGATGTTGTAACTTAATTTTATTGAGCTCAGTCCTTTAATTTCCAGAGTAAACCGCATCATTTCTCTGTTTTTATGTAGTCTCAATGAATTATCCAGTCCAATACAATGAATGAGAGTGAGTGCGCTACCATGCTCAGCTCAATTCCCAGGATTGCCCAACAGATTGTAAGATATAAAATTTAACATTTTCCCTAAAATGTGATGCTAGAGGAAAGGTGATGGGGACACCAAAACTGATAAGGTTTATTGCATGGGAAGCATGAGTACGCTCTACAAAATACTTGGCAACGTGTTCATTGCATTTCGAGATAAGTTATGTACAAGTCAAATATTAGGAATGAGGTAGGTGCAAGAGGAATGGTAGAAGACTGCAATCAGAACAAATCTTCCTTTGGAGAGTATGTACTTGTTAAATATTACGCCCTGCGTTGTAGTGGTGCCTGAGTGGGTGGGTATATTGTGATTACCATCTTAAGGCACATGCATGCACATACTGCAACCCTCTTCATAAGTAAGGGATCAAAAGCAAACTGTTGTACTGCAAGCTAATACAAGACTCATAAAAAGTAAACTTTCATTCTTTCTCTTCATTGTATCTGCCCTCTTGCTGAACTTTTTTATCAAGGGAGAAAAAAAATCAATGGCTGTAACTTGAAAAATGATTAAGTTGGAGTTTTAAAACTGATGCTGTAAAAGATGGATGAAATTGAAAGATAGAAGTACTCCAGAAATGCTTTTAGAACAAGAGAGGTGCACATCATGAGACATTGTTGGAAATTCTAGTATTATAAATCTGTGAAACCATGAAGTAACAATTGGCAGTAAGGCAACGCCTCTGAGAAACCCAACTCGCAGACCTGCACACAACACTCCACACAGGCTCAGCTTTGGGATCTTTGCTTTTCACTGTCCCGATTGGTTGTCATTAAAAGAACAATAGCAGAAAACACAGTAATGAGGGATTGCACTAAAGGACGGATTGCAGAATGTTTAGTTGTAACAGAATTTCATCAGCTGCAATGTTGGTCCGCGAAAGAAACTCTGAAACATGTCTCATGGCTTTTTATTTTTTTAGGCCAGTAAATCCCCCTGCTCAGAGGTGGCTATACACTTTACACCCATGTATTGGCACCACTACATCACTGATCATGGCAGTCCTGTAATTAAATGTCATATTTTGTCAGCAAAGTTGATCATTTGGGCAGATGCTAGACATTAGAGAAATGGTTACGAGGTCACCAAAGTTGAAATTGTGAGGAGAATGAAAATGCTCATCAAATTTCATGGAAATCTTCTCAGTAGATGCAGAGAGATTGCATACAAACCAAAACTTTTCTTAATGGTGTCGCTAAAGGGCAGGGTTATGAGGTCACATGAATTGTCACCCTTTAATTGCTAAACCTGCTTCTGTAGCACTTATTTGCATTTTCCTTTCATCGATACACCAACTTTTCCACTTCCTCAAGTGTAAAAACTTTTTTGCGATATGTGGAGATTTTTTTGAATTTTCAGAGTTTCCATTCGGGTTTTTAATGCGCAAATTGAAAATGCAAATAAATACAGGTGGATGGAAACCCACCTAAGAACTTGATAACATGATTCTAGGCTAAAATCACCAGGATTTCCTTTGCACTAAATCCCAGAGTATAAGAAAAACTCTATTTCCTAGTTTTTATCAGTTTTTGAGTTTTCTCACAAATTGACAACTTTAATCTCAGAATTTGAGTTTTTTTTTTATTGCAAATTTGTGACTTTATAATGCAGGAATTTTCAAGTTTTTGTTTAGAAAATTTACTACTTTAATCTCAGAGAATATCCATATTGTCACTATTAGCCTACTTCAACTCCTTTGGTTTCATATAAGAGCTGTATGACAGTAAGCTGAGTATCAGAACTGGACCTTGCAGATACAGTGTAATCAGTAACTCATGTTGCACTAAAGCAGACACACACATCATGCAGCTGAGTTTTGATTCATTTATTTAAGTAAACAAAACAACAGTATGCAGCTGCATCATGTGCAGTCAGTGGCCCTTCAGTGAGTCTGAGATGCAGCAGCAGGCTCTCTTGCTCCTCAACAGTTTGCACTCCTCACCCCTCTTCCTTTGTCATGACCTCAGTGTCCCCACAGGCATAGCCTGGGAACAGGAGGACCTCACCATCTCATTCGCCTCTTCGGTATTGGATTGAGAGGAAAAGGAGCTTGATTCACATCTGTTATTTTCATTTCACCCTCTTCCATCTCTTTTCATATTGTTAGCAGACCTCAGCCTGCTCACGTATTAGGGGTCAGATGACCTCTTCATGTTCCTTCTCTTTGACCTCCCGTCTGTGCTGGGCCTGGTCACAGTGAAGGGAAGCTGATGGACGTCCCCGCTATGGGCCATGTAGCTGTAGTCATCCTCATCACAGGAGGGAGAGGGCAAGAAACGCATCTTCTCTGTGGCCATGTAGCTGCAGGAAGTGTTGTCATAGGGGTGGGAAGGTCAGTAACACTGAGCTCTGGCCTATTCCTCCACAGAGAGAGGCGGTGGTGATAAACGCTGTGCATTTCTGTCACAGTACTTGCATAGAAGTAGTAGCTGTTGTGAGGTCGAACCAGGTGCCTTAAAGAACAAAAACAGAGTGAGTGCAACAATATGGAAGACATAAGTAGAAGTTTTTTTTTTTTTTTTTTTCAGTTAACGTCTTGATGGATCATGGACACTTGGTAACATTTTGATTTGTTTTGCTCATTTTGGTTACATTTCTGCAAATGGTATAAAAAAAATGTGCTTGAAACTCACCTTGGATATAAGATTGAGAATAACAAGATTCCATCTGAGCAGATCAAAAGAATTCACAAAGCCAAAAAATCAAACCCAAGTTTGAGTTTTGCAGTAATCCGTCTTGCTGTTCGCAGTCTGGGTGACAGTTTTTGAGAGAGAGAGCTCATATAACTGCCCTCCCTTGAGTTCTATTGAATGTCAATGTGATGCCATAGAATGTAACTGTGACCCTCAGGCTGTCAGTGAATTACATGTCATTACGTGTGTGTGTGTGTGTGTCTGTGTGTGTGTGTGTGAGAGAGAGAGAGAGAGAATGAGAGAGAGAGGGAGAGTGAGAAGCTGTATTGAGAGGATAGTCTTTAGTTTCTGATCTGATATCGATAACATCTGCTAACATCAGCTTATTTCACCACATGTTGACACTCATCTTGTCAAAAGTCATTTTGGGTTTCTGATCAGTGTTGGTTAAGGCCCTGGCTAAATTTGAATGTCACAAGATGTTTTGGTTTTGTGAGGGAAACCTCTGTGTGAGCAGCAGTGAGCTGCTGTACAGAGCATTAAAAGCCAGTCAGCTTGTCCAAAGACAACCATTGGTGCTGGTAGGGTCCAAACCTGTGTGGACCTTATTCCAAGCCATGATCAAACCACTTTACAGTACAGGTACACAAATAAGCATAGAAAGCCCCAGCTGACAGTTTATACACTATATTACCAAAAGTATTCGCTCACCTGCCTTTACTCATACTATGAACTGAAGTGCCATCCCATTCCTAACCCACAGAGTTCAATATGATGTCGGTCCACCTTTTGCAGCTATTACAGCTTCAACTCTTCTGGGAAGACTGTCCACAAGGTTGAGGAGAGTGTTTATAGGAATTTTTGACCATTCTTCCAAAAGCGCATTGGTGAGGTCACACACTGATGTTGGTCGAGAAGGCCTGGCTCTCAGTCTCTGCTCTAATTCATCCCAAAGGTGTTCTATCGGGTTCAGGTCAGGACTCTGTGCAGGCCAGTCAAGTTCATCCACACCAGACTCTGTCATCCATGTCTTTATGGACCTTGCTTTGTGCACTGGTGAACAGTCATGTTGGAAGAGGAAGGGGCCCGCTCCAAACTGTTCCCACAAGGTTGGGAGCATGGAATTGTCCAAAATGTTTTGGTATCCTGAAGCATTCAAAGTTCCTTTCACTGGAACTAAGGGGCCAAGCCCAGCTCCTGAAAAACAACCCCACACCATAATTCCTCCTCCACCAAATTTCACAGTCGGCACAATGCAGTCTGAAATGTACCGTTCTCCTGGCAACCTCCAAACCCAGACTCGTCCATCAGATTGCCAGATGGAAAAGCGTGATTCATCACTCCAGAGAACGCGTCTCCACTGCTCTAGAGGCCAGTGGCGGCGTGCTTTACACCATTGCATCCGACGCTTTGCATTGCACTTGGTGATGTGTGGCTTGGCTGCAGCTGCTCGGCCATGGAAACCCATTCCATGAAGCTCTCTGCGTACTGTACTTGGGCTAATCTGAAGGTCACATGAAGTTTGTAGCTCTGTAGCAATTGACTGTGCAGAAAGTCGGCGACCTCTTTGCACTATGCGCTTCAGCATCCGCTGACCCCTCTCCGTCACTTTACGTGGCCTACCACTTCGTGGCTGAGTTGCTGTTGTTCCCAAACGCTTCCATTTTGTTATAATAGAGCTGACAGTTGACTGTGGAATATTTAGGAGCGAGGAAATTTCACGACTGGATTTGTTGCACAGGTGGCATCCTATGACAGTTCCACGCTGGAATTCACTGAGCTCCTGAGAGCGGCCCATTCTTTCACAAATGTCTTGTTTCACAGTCTGCATGCCTGAGTGCTTGATTTTATACACCTGTGGCCAGGCCAAGTGATTAGGACACCTGATTCTGATCATTTGAATGGGTGAGCGAATACTTTTGGTAATATAGTGTATGTTCAAATGAGTTTTTAAAAATCACTACAGCCAATACTTGGGAACACCTTACAATAAGATTCCCAAACGAGTCATTCCCTTGCTGTGTCATCAGTGAATGTATTAACTATGAAGGCTTAACTATGAAGCAGTAATTCTGTATTAACTACTCTTAGTGCTTAGTCAGTCATGGAGTAAAGGCTAAGACATACATCAGTTCATCAATAATCAGTTATTCTTTACCGGAGATACCCATGGATTTATTGTCATTTGTAACTATCATGGCTCACAGTTTCGCTTTCTTAAATAATTGAGTCATGACTAAGTAAGATTTAGATTGCAGATCTATTAGTTTACCATTAATCAGTGGTTCTTCACCTGAGACATCCACACTGACAGCCCTCTGATGACTTCAGTAGTAACAATCAGGAATCCATTAAACCCACATGAACCACATTTATTTAATGTTTTGTCATTATTAGTATTAAAGACTCATTATTTTACACTGATAATCTGGTAAATCTTCATATCAGTCAATATCTGTGATGCTACTAACAATTGTGTAAAATTTGAATTTGGTAGTTCAGCCTTGTGTGACAATGCTCTCCCATTATACTCAAGAGACTTACCTGTATTACTGCATTTACCTCTGGGAGAATTATGTCAGTCTAAAAAGATGGTAAACTATTCCTTCTGTGAAATGGTGTGTTAACTGAGTTTAAGTGAGCTACAGCACATATAAGATAATCAAAACAAAGTGATTATTGTGCCACATTCCCTTTCGCAAGGTTGATGTCTTTGTCTTGTGTTATTTGCAGGAGTGCCCTTTCTCCCCTCCCTAAAAGCCCAAACTCACTCTCAGCCAGGCTGTGGCATTCTCAGTTCAGCTCGAGTCTTTTGGTTGACGAGTGTGTTGAGGAACAATAACAAATACTAAGCCAGATTTGCAGTTATGGGGAGTAAGTGATGCTACCAGCATGGCTACAGCTTTCAGTAGCTGTAGCCACTTTCAAAGCTATATATTTTTCCCTGTAGGGAGCTATTTTTTCAAGTAGTTGTGTAGTGTAACCAAATACTACATGTGTCAGTGCCTGAGGACAGAAGGACTCTGTCAAGAAAGATACAACTCCCAACTCACTGGCTAACTGGTGGTACCTGGTACCTTTTTGCGCCAAAATTTACAGACCTGCGTCGTTGCTGCCTAGTATGATAGTGACGCCTAGTGACAAGTTTATAAATGACTGCCTGTTTCACAGCATTTATTTGATAAAAGATAAGATATTTAACAAACCCACCTAACTTCTTTCCAAGGAAAAACCACACCATACCATCAGACACGCATATTTTTTCCATATCAGTATATTCAAATCACATACATTTCTTGGAAGTGATCTATTACCAAATAATAAAGGAACAAGAAACACAGAAAAGTAATTTCCTCCTCAGTTATAGTCAGTTATATTTAAACTTCAAAGAAATACACTGTTAAAAAAGACAAGTTTCTTTTTTTTAAGTTATAAATTCATCATAATAAATGCATGATGTTTTCAAAGGCAATGAGTAATTGTGCAGAATAATTGTGATATCAGTATTGACCAAAATTATCAGAATTTTTGCCATGATGGAGCAGCCCTGCATACAAACTATATACTCTACTGTGCCCTTATCAGAGTTGTGTACTGTGTATACAGTACAGGCCAAAAGTTTGGACACACCTTCTCATTCAATGCGATTTCTTTATTTTCATGACTATTTACATTGTAGATTCTCACTGAAGGAATCAAAACTATGAATGAACACATGTGGAGTTATGTACTTAACAAAAAAAGGTGAAATAACTGAAAACATGTTTTATATTCTAGTTTCTTCAAAATAGCCACCCTTTGCTCTGATTACTGCTTTGCACACTCTTGGCATTCTCTCGATGAGCTTCAAGAGGTAGTCACCTGAAATGGTTTTCCAACGGTCTTGAAGGAGTTCCCAGAGGTGTTTAGCACTTGTTGGCCCCTTTGCCTTCACTCTGCGGTCCAGCTCACCCCAAACCATCTCGACTGGGTTCAGGTCCGGTGACTGTGGAGGCCAGGTCATCTGGCGCAGCACTCCATCACTCTCCTTCTTGGTCAAATAGCCCTTACACAGCCTGGAGGTGTGTTTGGGGTCATTGTCCTGTTGAAAAATAAATGATGGTCCAACTAAACGCAAACCAGATGGGATGGCATGTCGCTGCAGGATGCTGTGGTAGCCATGCTGGTTCAGTGTGCCTTCAATTTTGAATAAATCCCCAACAGTGTCACCAGCAAAACACCCCCACACCATCACACCTCCTCCTCCATGCTTCACAGTGGGAACCAGGCATGTGGAATCCATCCGTTCACCTTTTCTGCTTCTCGCAAAGACACGGCGGTTGGAACCAAAGATCTCAAATTTGGACTCATCAGACCAAAGCACAGATTTCCACTGGTCTAATGTCCATTCCTTGTGTTTCTTGGCCCAAATAAATCTCTTCTGCTTGTTGCCTCTCCTTAGCAGTGGTTTCCTAGCAGCTATTTGACCATGAAGGCCTGGTTCGCGCAGTCTCCTCTTAACAGTTGTTCTAGAGATGGGTCTGCTGCTAGAACTCTGTGTGGCATTTATCTGCTCTCTGATCTGAGCTGCTGTTAACTTGCGATTTCTGAGGCTGGTGACTCGGATGAACTTGTCCTCAGAAGCAGAGGTGACTCTTGGTCTTCCTTTCCTGGGTCGGTCCTCATGTGCGCCAGTTTCGTTGTAGCGCTTGATGGTTTTTGTGACTCCACTTGGGGACACAATTAAAGTTTTTGCAATTTTCCGGACTGACTGACCTTCATTTCTTAAAGTAATCATGGCCACTCGTTTTTCTTTAGTTAGCTGATTGGTTCTTGCCATAATATGAATTTTAACAGTTGTCCAATAGGGCTGTCGGCTGTGTAGTAACCTGACTTCTGCACAACACAACTGATGGTCCCAACCCCATTGATAAAGCAAGAAATTCCACTAATTAACCCTGATAAGGCACACCTGTGAAGTGAAAACCATTTCAGGTGACTACCTCTTGAAGCTCATTGAGAGAATGCCAAGAGTGTGCAAAGCAGTAATCAGAGCAAAGGGTGGCTATTTTGAAGAAACTAGAATATAAAACATATTTTCAGTTATTTCACCTTTTTTTGTTAAGTACATAACTCCACATGTGTTCATTCATAGTTTTGATTCCTTCAGTGAGAATCTACAATGTAAATAGTCATGAAAATAAAGAAAACGCATTGAATGAGAAGGTGTGTCCAAACTTTTGCCCTGTACTGTATATAACCCTTGATATCTTTTGTGCTGTTCAGAGTTGGGATTCAGTGATTCTCTCAATGGGGAGGTGAAGCCACGCATCCTGCTGATGGGCCTGCGGCGAAGTGGCAAGTCATCCATCCAGAAGGTTGTTTTCCACAAGATGTCTCCCAACGAGACTCTCTTCTTGGAGAGCACCAACAAGATCTGCCGTGAGGACGTTTCCAGTAGCTCCTTTGTCAGCTTCCAGATCTGGGATTTTCCTGGACAGATCGACTTCTTTGACCCTACCTTCGACTACGAGATGATATTCAGAGGCACTGGAGCACTAATCTTTGTCATTGATTCACAGGTAAAGGCACTAGGGCTGCCATATAACACAGAATGATTCCTTATTAAAGAGAAAGAGGTGTCCCTTAGTGAGTGAACACGGAATGCGATTTGTTCCATATTTGTTCTGCATCTGCTAACATATGGGTAAATTGTCCCTCAGATGTCAGGAAAACTGAGCATTTTAATGTTACACAAAAAACCCTCCCAGGGCTGTTGCCCATCATTGTAGATTATGATTTCCCCTTATGAACAAATAACCTAGAAATCACTCTCAGTGGAAATCAGTGGATGGATGGATGGGATCATTGTCAGCTATTGTCAGCTCATTTTCAGCTCTGAACATTTGGATCCCGTTCAGCCAGTTGGCATCCACACAAGTAAAATAAAAACTGACATTCAAAAGAAATAAAGATGCCATATTCAACTGTTTTTCTTCCTGAGCAAAAGAAACACAAAATCAATATCTTATGTATTTATATTAATGAAACATAGAAATATGTACAGGCAGAAAATGGATGGACCACATAAAGCACACACACACACAAAGTAGGCTATGCTGATGCACTGTTATTATGGGCTGTCAAGTCACTTCTTTCAACCCCCTAGAAACACCGTAGTAACAACCTAGTACACCCAAGCAACCACTTAGATACACCCAGCTGACCTGTGCATGACTAATGGACACATGAAAACACATATACCGCTTGACACAGAAATTTGTGCTTATAAACAAAAAGTGTGTCATAGGGATGTGTATACATCCATGCGTGCTTTAAATGGGTTCATGAACAGAGTTTATAAATGAGCTGAGCTAAGTGTGATATAGCAGTGTGGCAAAGAGAGGGTGAGAGAAATGTGTAAAAACACATTTCAGGAATTAATTCCATTCAGTAAATTTATGATTATGGAAAAAACTTGGCGTTATTTTTAAATACCTGCTTTTTCACATTTAAATACTTACTTGTACGTGCTGTTTGGCTTGCTGAAGAGTTTATAGTGAAGTGGTTGTGCATGTTATATAATAAAGAAATGGCTACAACTCAGTTTTGCTAATGCATATAGTTATAATTCTGAAATAACAAAGACATTGATTTTTGGTTGTGTCATTTGTACTCCAAAGTTTTCACTAAGCTCCTACAATTACCTGTCAATGGTGAAAAATATTAACCATCTGTGGTTGTGGCTCAGTGAATGTTGATATGCATATAAATGTGCCTCTCATTTTATTTTCTCTGTGAGAAATGGCAATGTCAGAGGGATGAACAAGAGAAATTTCCCTGGTGACCTCAGTTCACCTGTCACCAACAGTTTATTGAATGGCAACTTGTAACAGCAGTGTTTAATGTTGACAGCTCTGAGAGCCACTCTATAATTTTGAAAGAAAGGAGACAACAAAGGAGAGAAAAACTGGCGTGATATAAGGGATCAAAAGGCAATTTTTATACTTTTGAATGAGAGCTTGGTCAGGCGGAGTTCTTAGTCCTCTTCTTCACAAACAGTGATGCAGTTCATTTAGGAGGAAGATTGACCCCAAAAATACAAGGTTTTGTGTGTGTAAGGAGATGGATGGTGACATCTGTTAGCCTGCAGTCCCTCATGCTTGGAAAGCCAAGCATTTGAAAATGAAGTCCAGACTGCTTCACATTCATTTCTACATGTGTCGTTAACTGGTTTTAACAACCAGAGAATATAAGGCTATAAATTTCAGCAAAGACTATAGACAAGTCCATCCTGCTTTCCTAAAATTCCTGGGACTCAAACTGATCACCAGCAGCACAGTATGAATGCCTCCTGTGATTTTTGTGTTATTGGGCAGTGTGAATATAGACAAATCAAATCCCAAAACAAAGCAGTCTTTTCTGGATCAGGCCAAAGAGCACAAAATATAGATGTGATTGTTCCTTAAGTTCCTTTGGATTCTTTTCTTCACCCCCGTCTCATGACAGGACGACTATGTGGAGGCGTTGAGTCGATTGCATCTCACGGTGACCAGAGCATACAAAGTCAATCCAGACATCAACTTTGAGGTGTTCATCCATAAAGTGGATGGCCTGTCAGATGACCATAAGATTGAGAAGCAGAGGGACATTCACAAACGTGCCAATGATGACCTAACAGATGCAGGCTTGGAGCGAATACATCTCAGGTGGGTTTTATGTGATGGTTTTGAATTTTTGTTTGGTTTCATAGGACTTTGAGTCTATATTGGCGTCTCTATCTTATAAGTCTTGTAAAGCATGGCTTGTCAGGTGTTTTCATGTCATGGACCTCAAAATAACACACTACAGCATTATAACCCCATTGCGAGTAATGTCATTGTTTAGTCTTTGTTAGTAGTTGTTAGTATACATTTGCTTTATTAATAATTGTAGTTAATTAAATTGTCGTATAATGAAACTATTCCTGATTTATGGAGTGCCCCTTGTGCTTTCCTCTTGTCTTCTCATCTTGTTGGTATAATTGCCATCCTTGAAAGAGGACCTCAGACCCTCAGTGTGCTTCCCTAGAATGAAATAAAGGTTAAAAAAAACAAACAAAAAAACCCCCCCTGGAAATACAGGATCAAAGTGCTTTGTTGCAGTAGTACTGTAATCATCCTCATTCAGACTCTTTCTTTGACCACTACAGCTTCTACCTAACCAGTATCTATGACCACTCCATATTTGAGGCTTTCAGTAAAGTGGTCCAGAAGCTCATCCCACAGCTGCCTACACTGGAGAACCTACTCAACATCTTCATATCTGTGAGTAATCTTGCTGCTCAATAGGTTATGACCAAGTGGACACCTTGATAACACGTATAAGGAATGTAGGTTTGTTTGTTGGCTTGCTGGGTCCCCATATTAGGTGATCCTCTGTGGCTTAAGAAACTCCATCTTTGGGATGTTTTGGCAGTTCATTTGGCTTGGACAGGGGTTTATAAACTTCTTCATGTCCTGGAGCCCCAAGTTTACTTCTCTTTATTTCTCTTCATTAATTACAAATAGTAATTATAAATATCTGAAAATAGTTTTCTTTTTATTTTTATTTTTGCAATATTTTTCACACATTTTCAAGTGATTATGTATTTATTTTTGTTAATTTTCTTTTGCATTTATGTATGTATGTACATATTTATTTACTATACAGTGTAATTTTTTTTTTTTTGCAAATTTTCTGCATTGAAACACTATCTACAGAATTAAATGACAATGACATTGAACTATTCCTCATTTTGCTGAGGACTGTCTGGAAACCTCTCAAGGACCCTGTGGGTCCCTGGACCCCAATTTAAAAATTACTTGGATACACACCTTGCAACATTATCGTCCTGGCTTTCACTTGGGACCTCTGTTACATGTAACTGTCTCTTGCTCAGTCTTTCCTGTATGTCTTTAATAGAATATGTTTGTTTACTGGATGCTGTATGTTTCTGAAATCCCTAATAATGAATTGGACTCTATGTACCATATATGCATGTGCTTCTGTACTTTGCATTGCAGTCAGCAGGTGGCAGTGATATGTAACAGATAGACTGGTAGCATTGCATGAATCAGAAATGAAATATTAATGTTACACAAATATTGGTATGCATATTGTTATGCATGTTACTGAATTTTGCCCTGCACTATAATTGTCCTCCAAGGACAAAAACAAACCTGTAAAAACTGAATTTTCCCACTGACATGAGTGGATTACTAACTGGGCTTGTAGTGCACATGCCTCAGGCATCCGGACTACCCGGATGAATGAATGATAAAGTCTCAGTAATTTCAGCTCTGTGTTATCTTGACATGATTTGACATCTTGTTGATATTGCTACCGATGCTTTGTCATATGGTTTGACTGGTAAAGTGATTTGCTGATACAAGGAAACAACACTGGTACTCAGCTAAATATCAATCAGACAGATATACTTGCTGACATTAATCTGACATTTTTATCAAATTGCACACAAAACTGCATGAATACAGAAAAAGAAAAAAGGAGGCATCCAAGCATTTAGGTGTGTTGAATTTTGTGTTGCTCTTTTTGCCATCCATTATCATCGTGATCCAGCATCTCAGTGGAAAGTTTATCTTTTTTTCTGCCCTGACAAGTAAGGTTATGCCATATGGGAAAAATTGGTATTATGATAATTATATGAAATTAAGAAAAATACTATATAGTGATATCTGCTAACATATGCAAAATCATAACACAGCTATTCTGCATATCATAACACAACTATAATGCCGTAAATCATAAACAAGAAAAAAAGCAAACAGAATTTCTTTGATAATTTATGTTTAAAAAAAAAAAAAAAATGAAAATCTACATTAACAATGTTAGTGTAAGCACCCACAGGTCTTACCACTGTTGCAATAAAATTAAATAAATAATAATAATAAAATAAATACTAATAAAATTAAAACTGGAGCCTCATTTGCTGAGCTGAAGCACATCAGGTGTTTTCAAGGCTTTTCAAAAATAGTTGTTTTCCACTGTGCGAAGGCATTAATCATCATGCCAATCTGCAAAGCGATTCTAAAATAAGACACAGTGACACACCACATTTCAGCACTTCCATGCAAACCACAGTGCGTTGTGTGGTTGGTGTCTATGTAACAGCCACAGAGTGTGTCTGCCTGAACTGCATATTCTTGGTCTCCACCTCTTTCAGCCATCACAGTTCTTTGTGAGGGTTGAAAGAGTGTGTTGGTGCAGTGTTTAGGAGGTGTTGAAATCACTATTAATTTTGACAGCCAGTTTTTATTCAGTTTTTAGTCTTAGTCTTAGTCATATTGAAAGCATTTTAATTATTAGTCATTGTCTTGTTTTAGTCTAAAACTACAAATTTTAGGTTAATGCTACAAAAAAGTTTTTCACATTTTCTCTGTTTTTACGTTATTGTTTGTTAATGACCTTTTTACATAGACTGCACTACATACCCCCTTGTAGCCTCATGTATTTCCTATCCAAGTTAGCTTTTGTTTCTATGTAGTTAAGTCTGGATGAGGCATGGATATTGCAGTATGAGACTCCAGGTTTAAAAGGCTGCATCAGGTGGTGGCCTGGTGTGGAGCTGCTGCATGTCTCTCCCCTCTGTGACTGCCTAATAAAGCAGAAATGCCCAAAAATAGTCTTTTTTTTGTCCCTTTACTGCTTCACAGTAAAGGGACACAGTTTTCTGAACTTGGCCTGTTGTAGCTGTTCTGTTATTTGCTTCTACCTGTCCTTGGTCATCATATCCACATTACTATTGACTTTATCAAAACTTTCTTGCATGTATATATCTGATGAAAACACCAATAGCCCCTACAATATTGTTATATCGGGTCAAAGATAACGTGATATTTGATTTTGTCCATATCGCGCAGCCTGACTACGTGCTAAATATCAAAAGTAAAGTGTGTCCATATGTCAGTTATTTTTTCCCCTCCCAATAGATGACTGTTTCAAAGACATATTAGGTAGGTACATGTAGGTGAAGTGCAGCTCATTTTTGCTCCATGTGCCTTCTGGTTAGACCTGTAGAATCCAGTGGTGTGCACCTTTGTACCCAGTGCAAACTAATGACTAATAGCTGGGTTCCTTCCAAACTGAGCTCAGGAGATGCGTTTTCATTTGTGGGTTTCTGGCCTTTTCATCTCATTGACAAAAATGTCATGATACTACTTTTGTCAAATGTTCATCTTTCTTTAGTTTACATCTCCTTTTCCTGGAAAAAGCGTTGTGGACGAATAGTTTCTGTCATAGTTGTAGTCAACAAAATTAACACTGGTTTAAATGGTGTTGTACACCACCTTGTTGTCTTATGATGCACCGAATAATAATGGATCAGATGGGCTGACAAATCTGCACTGCTCATGTGCTTTGTGTACGCTGTCCTGGGGTTTGTGGTTGTGGTAGCTCTCCTATGGTGAGGGAGGAGGAGCAGGAGGGATCTGTGCTGCCATCATCAGTACTAAAAGAAATGCAACAAAACTGTTACAATCAAATTTCCAAGTCACGGAACAACTATAGCTATAAAGGCAGGCAGTTTTGACTAAACACACTGCCAAATCCCTGGCTGGCAGACGTGTTGTGTGCTCATATTCATATGCAAATTCACCACATTTCCCTCTACCTCTGCACTTTTGCCATAACAGGGCACAAGTAACAATCATTGTGAAGGTATAGTAATGAAAATAAAATACACAATATGTATTCTATGACTGCCGGCGAGGTTTCATCATGTCCGCTGCTGAATTTATCTTTTGTAAGTATGCAAACCGCTGGTACCAGTGAGCAGCACTTTTTATTAATTTATTTTCATGACTTGTTTTTTTATTTCTCTTTTATACTATTTTCTAATCTATCTCTGTGTTTCTCTCTGGTAGCCAGTCAAGCAATTAACAGTCCTGCCATGATTACCAGGGCTGATTTTCAGAGTTTTTCAATAATCAGTAGCATAATTTTGATTTACATTATGGTTGACATAAAATGACTCAGACACTGCCTCTCCATCTAAAAGGCAGCAGCACAAAAGCGAGCAGGCGCAGCAACATTTTGCATAATATGGCTAGTTGTAACGTGTTGCCATTACATAGGACAGAAGGGTTGCAATTTTTATTTTCAGTGCAAGTTTCACTGGATTTCTACAGTTTTATTTATATGCTTATGAAAGGCATCTTAACATGCCCTGTGTCTGTATTTAGATGCCTGTCACAACCACTGATCAGTTCCTTAAATATCTAATTGCATCTAATAATTATATAATTTTCTTGTAATTAGATTTTTTTGCCTAGTGTTTTTTTTTTTTTTTTTTGCTTTTTTTGTATTTTTCTTGTAATTTGATGTGATGTTAAACATTTACTTTATTTACTGTTAAACATTTTAAACATTTACTGCAAATTTATAGAGGTTCTAAGATACCAGTTATCTCTCTTGATTACTGATGATTGGTATCTGTATGGGCCCTGAAAAATCAATACTAGTTAATGCCTACTCTCTGTGTATAGTTGTCTGCTCAAATAATCACTGTTCAAAAAGACATTTACGTTAGATTAATACTCCTGCCGCTGCCCATGACCAAAGCAAAATATTATGAGTTATTGTATTAATTATAATAGAATTGTCATAATTTTTATTTAGAATAAAATTATAAGAGAAATTATGACAGAAAATGGATATGTTTTGGCTTGATTAGTCACAATTAGAGATTGAATACAAAAAATACTGGCTTCAGTTCAAAAATGTCTCGGTAGTAACCATCAAAAACCCATGCTGAACAAATCCTACTTTGTAGTCTGTGTCAGCAATCTGGGATGTGAAAGATCAGTTTGATCATGAAACAAAATGCCAAGACAAGCAGTTTTAAGACGAATAAAAATATGTCTTATTAATAAGTCTGCGGTGCAGGAGGTGGGAGAAAATGTAATTGAAATTCTTCTCATCTCCACGAAGTTGGCCAACCAGATGAGGTCACAGGTTTTAGCAGAAATTTGGTTTGCCTGTAGAAAAACTAAGCACAGTGATTGGAGTTATCAGGTTTCCTGGAATAGGTGTGCCACTCCAGCGTCACCCGGGCTGAATCTTGGTCGTGAGAGAGGTAGTGAGCATCCATCAGTCCTACGTAGCCCTGTTTCACAAGTCTTTTAACAGGGAACAGAGGAGTCCACATCTGTGCTCAAGTGTTCTGCTGCATGTGGTTTGCAAAATAGACTTGCTGGGTGCATCCCAAAGTTTCATAGTAATTTCAAGTGGGGTGCTGGACACCCAGGGGTCCTCAGCAAAACGTAGTATAGTTTAGGCTGCATTCAGTGTTCAAGCATTTAAATGTGATCCACCATCACTGATCTGACCTTGTAAATATACATAATTGTTGTTTCTTTTGCTGCAACATTTCCAGTAATTTTCTTGTAAACTGTCACTGATTTCTTGCTATTTTGGGGTCATTTTGGGTCATTTTTTTGCCATTTTGTGCATCTCCATGTCCCCCATGTCTTTGAGAGAAATCATGTGAACTTGCTGGGCAAAAGATGAAACTCACAAATTCTCAAAACATGAAGATTTGCCCCCCAAAAAAAGCAAAACACAAAAAATATTTAAATTACACAAAAATGTATTTATAATTATTAGAATACATTTAAATGTAACATTAGTGATCTCTCCTATGACTCATAACCTACATTTTATAGTGTAGAGTCTAGGGATGGGCGATATGTTATCGTTTGCGATATATCGTCAAAAAATTTCCCCACGGTAAGAATATGTCATCTCGCGATAATAACGATAAACTCCTGTTGATGACGTAATTACGTGCGCAACGCAATTGCCGCTGGCAGCCGGCAGCTCACACGTGTAGCACTATAACAAGCATGGCGGAAGGCGGGGCTGATAGCGAAGAGCTCCTTGCTAAACGAGGCTCCAGAGGGCTGTACTACGAACCAGGTTTAGTGGGTTAACGAGGTATGTTGAGTCTAAAGCCAGGCTTTCCTGTATCACGAAGGTGGCTCTCTTTTAACCCGGCTAGATCACCATGGTAACTTATGCTTAACTCATAACCTGTTCCCGACCAGGTTATGAGCCAAGTTTAACCCTGCCCGGATATAAAAGCGGCGCTATCTCACCATTTAACTCTTTCGGAGATGGCGTCACCGTTCACTGATGATCCGGTGGAGCTGGGAGCCAGGACTGTCCGTGGCTCATTACGGAGACAAAGAGTATTTAGGGATCGTGCGGATCCCTGACGATATTCTCCATGAGCGGTACAGATTTTCATCTGAGGGAATACGCTACATTTGCTCACTTGTTGAGCCAAGTGTCAGGAATGCCACGGATAGAAGCTGTGCGCTCACAGTAGGGCAAACGGTGTGCGTGGCGCTAATAGTATATCTGCACAATGCAGGTAGCCTTCACGTTTGTTATAAATATTCCGTTGTATCACAGACTTTGTTATAGTAGCCTACTTTTTTAAAGGAAACACCTTATGTAGGCTAATAACGGTGACTGTCACGGCATCCGAAGGTGATGATTGGACGGGAGCAGCCCGTGGTGATTCAAACGCACTCCAAACGCCACTTATTTCTATTTAGAAAAAAAGATTTAACAATTAAGGAACAAACATCAACAGAAATGGCTCCATAAATCTAGTTAAACTTCAAATGTAACGAACAATTATCTGAAACTACTCACAAGTAGCTCTAAGCAGCGTAAATAGAGGTCAAAATTGTCATGTAACCATGGTAACCAACCGACACTGCTAGGCTCACCCACACACACCTTCAGTCACCTGACTTAACCTCAGGCTTTACCTACAATTCCTTGACAGCACTCCCATAAAGCTACTGAAGTTACATATTTCTAAACTAAAATTCATAATACTGAATGAATATATAGAATATAATGAGTCAGTGTTGACTTACACATCCACTCGGTCAGCAATTTTCTGCCAGCACTCCTCTCTCGCCTTATGTGCGGCCACAGTGTTGCTCTTAGCGTTAATTTTTTTTTTTAATTTTTCAGAGCTTTCCATGGGGACAAACTGCTCCTCTTGCGTGAAATATGCAGCCCGTGAACGGTCCATTTTTCACGGAAGTAGAATCATATGATGCCAAAATGCCCCCTTTTCTGTGAACACGCACAGAGCACAAAGCTGACAGCCGGACTTAACAAACCTTGATGATAACCACCGTCGTGATACCACTTAACTTTGACTGGAGCTTTAGGTTTTGTTGAGCCTGATAGTGAACACAAAGCCTGGGTATGTTGAGCCTCCTTCGTAGTACAGCCCTCAGCTCGATTATCTGGAACTGGTTTGGCTACAGTAAGTCTGACGTGGAGCAAACATCTGTCATATGCAAAGTTAGCAAAAAAGCGGTGATTACAAAGGAGCGTATTTGACTACAGTAAGTATTATTTTTGAGCAGTATTTGTGGGGTTCTCAAGACTGAATGCGGTGATAGATTTGTAGTCAAAAAGATGGAGTTGAATTGTTTTATATTTTTTATCGTCACTTTTATCGTTATCGCAATAAATGCCAGAAATTATCGTGATAAAATTTTTAGTCCATATCGCCCCTCACTAGTAGAGTCAGAGTTTCTGTGAATGAGCATTGTGTGGTAACTCTGCAAAGCCAACAGCCAGCCAGTGTGCTAAAGTGTGGTGTGGTAGGCAGGGCTGCTTGGTGTGTGTGACCTCTCCCTGCTAAAAGTGAAGTCTAACAGTCTCCCAACTGCAATTGTAATGTTACTGCAAGCACCAGATGACATGGTGAACAGATGGATGGATTGACCGACAGACCAGCTGACAGACTGACATTGCCCTCTATTTAGCCCTGCACTATTGTTAGGCAGGGTTAAAATGTTGTGTTTCACAACACAATGTTGGAAATGTCCAGGGAGTTTAGATTTTTCGTCATGTTCAACGTCATCTGCCATCACAACCCAAGGAATTACAGGAACTGATTAGTTAAATCACCCCATATGTTTCATGAATTATGGAACTATGCCCCTGAATCCTGTCAGTGTTTCTTTGATTAAGCAGACAAACACACTAGATTCCTGGAATCTGCTGCTTTAAATTATCGACTAAGGTCATAGAGTGAGGACATCAATTAACAGAATCACCGAGGATTAATGTCCATTCAATTCTATCCATCTAAAGTGCGTCAAATTCTCTCAGATTTTGAGTTTGGACAGGGCATGTTTTACCATCAGTGTTTTTTTTTTTTATTTGATTAAATTAAAGTAAAAACTTTCTTTTGTTATGCTGTGGAATGGGGGATTTGTTCTTTCTAACTGAATATCATGCCGATAAAGAAAAGGAATTAACGAAAACAGGTGACAATTTACACTTCTCAGTGGAAATGTACTTGCAGTATTTTAGACTGCTTTAATTATTCATACATTACTGCCTGTCAGATGTTGTTTTTTAACTGGTGACAGGCAGTGCTTTATTTATATTTTTGCCTTGTGTAGTTGCATTTAGTTGAACTGTTTTTCCCGGAGGTGTTTCGCAGTTACCGTTACCAAGTAATATACGTTATTAATAGTATCCACTAAATTTTATTTATTTATGTGCAGATCTTGCTACAAAGGTCACCTCTGCAAAATCATCTCATGCACGGTCATGCAGTGCGTGTGCACAAGCGCAAGCATTTCAACATGAAAGATCATACTGATATCATTTTTGGTTTTATTGTCTGTTAAACCTTGACTTGATGAGTATATTCTGATGGATACTGTCAAGTATAACTGCTTCAGGTTACTTGATCAGGTTATTTGTCAGGAGCCTTAAGAAGATCACACAGATAACTATGGGATCATTATTCGTTCCCCTTCTGTTAGCACAAAGCTATTATGCTCAGTTAAACTGAGAAGGGTAATGTTCTGATATATTTGGGTCAATAGTAAGACTTAGTCAGAGTATTAAAGGTTCACGTAAAACAGATGAGTCTGAGTTCCACCCACTCTTTAACTGTTATATTTTATCATTTCCAATGCATTCCACGAGTTATTCTGCAATATAGTGTGTTAAATAACTTTTTTTAGTGTTTTCCCTCAACCTGTCTTGTCCACTTCTTGAGTTATTGATTTCCTGTGTTTCCCAGAATACCTTTTCATAAGCCACCAGAGTATATGAACTTGGAGCAAAGCAGCGGATATTATTTGGATGTTCCACCTTCAAAAACTTGAAAAGCAACCAAGAGATTTTCCAATTAAGAAAAAGCCAAAAGTTACACAGCATGTCTTCTGGCTCCGATCCATTCTAGTCAACTGAGAGTACTGTAGGTTGTGAAACTGCTATTTCCATCTCTTCTGTGATGGATTTTTTTTTGATTGTTGGATGCTGATGCAACATGGTGGCTATAGAAAAATGCCATCGCTCTTTGATTCTCAAAGGTACACCATGCAGAATTGCAGATGGTTGATTGAAGTGAGGATCCTTTAGACTCAACTGACCAAAAATGTGGATTAAGCACGTAATCTATTAATGAGTGGGGCCGATGTTGAGAACCATGTTGACTCAGCCATCAACTTACATGTTTATTATGTTCAAGTTCAGCTTTATTTAGTGCCTAATATCATTCTCTAACGTCTCAAAGAGCTTTACATGTAGGTGTTTTTTTTGTTGTTGTTTTTGTTTTTTGTCAGTTCAGTCTAAACAGTTCTCATGTCAGTTGGCCCTTACTAATTAGTGCATCTTCAAGTACTGACTAAACCTGATCGTTAATGTCATAGATAGCTACAAATTTTTCTCCTATCAAACTACATTGTAGCCATGCTGGCTGTATCTCAGCATGATATTTTATTGTCTGCGTTTGGCCAGTGATCCATGAGAGTAATGAAAATGCACCAGGAATGTAATGTACGTTGCCACATACTGTTTTGTAAACCATGTTCAAGTGTTTTGGGGTGAATTCTTCCCAACAAAACCCAATATTTGCGTATAATTTGCATACCTGCACTTAATGCAGTGATATCTCTGTATTGCCTGCAGCTGTCAGCTTCATTCAGTTTCCCTAATTTACTGTTGGGGAAAAATGACTCCTGGCGTTTTTTCAGAAAAAACACTGTAGCATCTATTCTTATGGAGGAATAGTTGAATGTATGACAGAAAGTACAATAAATAAGTTTCTCATTAATGATACATGATAGTAAATGGCAGCTTAAATTACATTCATTGTCCATCCTGAGATAATACGTAATGCACCTGACACATAATGCACTTATTCTGGAGAAGTAAGGTCTGGGCTAGTTTGAAATCAGTTAGATTTTAAAGAGCCTCTCTCAGTGTCCCAAGAGCCTAAGCTTGAATATAATTGCACACAATAAGTGCTGTGGCCTCTAGGAAATTATATTTTGCTATTCATATTTTTTAATTGGCGGAAACTTATTTTGGTCATATATATTGTTAGGTGGTGAAAATACAGTATGTTGGAGAAGCTTCAGGGATGATCAGATGTGTAGCCCAAGCTCTCGTGTAAAAAATGGTGCTTGGCATGTGCCAATGGAGCAAACAGCACAATCCATGTTTATCAAGGAGTAGTTGTCTATTTGTTTGTATGAAATATCATACACAATTTTAATATTACTGTACAAATAGCCATGGAAAGCGCTTTAAACAAAACTTAGTTTCCTTCTGTCTTGTCTCTGTGTCTGTTGTCAGAACTCTGGTATCGAGAAGGCCTTTTTATTTGATGTGGTCAGTAAGATTTACATCGCCACAGACAGCAGTCCAGTGGATATGCAGACGTACGAGCTGTGTTGCGACATGATTGACGTGGTCATTGACATCTCCTGCATCTACGGGTAAGATGACAGACACTCAAGGCAAAACACAATAACATTATCTATGTTTGATTCTAACGGTCCATCATTTTTACATAAACTTTTGTAATATTAGGTAAAAGCAGCATATGTGTAGTTCTAGCAACAACACGATTGATGAGCCTTTTGACTCAAAAAACATTCACAAGAAATATGAAGAGACTTTCAAGTGTTGGGCAAGCTGTTAACTCTTTTTTTTTTTTTTGTCCGTTAATGTCGGTGGTATTTCATACTAAAAAGGAACAATGTAATTTTTGACATTTTATGATGTTTTAGTGCCATGTAGTGCTTTTTGCTGTTAGTGTCTGTAAACAGACTCAATAATATTTCATGTATTATAGTTACATTAGCTGTAATTTTATGGCACAACCCAGTTATGATAGCACAAAGAGATAGATATTTAGAAGAAGAAGAAGAAAAAAAAAACACTTAGTTGGGAATATTCCAGTGTACCAACTAATGGAACTTCAACTGTGATTCAGACACATGATATTCCTGTTTTTTAATTAACTTTTAATAATACCCTTTTAACTGAGAGACTGCAATACAAAACCCACTCACAAAATATGATACAAGTAGGGCTGGGCGATATGGACAAAATTGAGTATCTTAATATTTTTGACCCAACACCTTAATACAAGTATTGTGACAATATTGTAAGGAGAACTGTCGGTGCTATCACAAAATGAGATGTGTGATAATCACTCATTACTCATGTGTTGATGACCAAGCACGTAGAGGCAAATAACAGAACAGCTACAGAAGTCCATTAAACTCTGAAAATGTCATCCCTTTACTGTACTACAGTCTATAAAATGAGGACAACACTTATGCTATATCACAATATCCAAAATCCCAAATGATGTCTAGTCTCATGTCTAAGGCTGGGCAATATAGTGATATTATATTGATATCATTATATAAGTGACAACAACGAGAAGATGAAGACAGACAGAGAGAGGGAAGGAGAAAAAATAAATGGGGCTAAAATTTGCATGACATAGTACACAATAATTTACCACAGCAGGAAGTTTTCAAGTTAGCCATTAGGCAATGGGACAGTGTTATACCATCAGGCATCCTTCCTTCAAGCTGGTCCTTTGATGGAGATCATATGTGAGTTTCTCTAAGGATAGAGATGCTGCGGCCTGAGGATTAGCAGAAGATACTGTATGCGTGGGTGACACCCTTTTTGACAAGCCATGGTAGCATGTCCAATAAGCATACAGAGTCAGAATCAAGAACAACATTGATGCTGTGGTACTATAAATATAGGCCAGGTGTATGGGGGAATTCTCTATCAAATATCTTCAAGATGTGCATATGGACTTTCTTCTAGAGGATTGCCTATTTCTTTATGACACATTTGAACAAAACTAGAAGGAACAGGGGAAAGTTCCATAAAGATAAAGCGTGATGTTGGATGTCGTTGGAGGAATTTGCCATTGCACATTTATATAGCTACATTTAATAGAGAACTTGTCACAAATAGTAGCCCGCTCCCCCTTGCCAAACTTCTACCCAATTTCCCATTACCAAATCCACCTTAATTGGTCATAAGAGGAGGTATCCATGCTAGCCTACATACAATAAATATCAGAAATAACACCCAGCTGGCTGTTGGGGAAATAAATTGCTTTCCCACTTCTGAGATTTTTAAACACAACTGTCCTTATTTTTTCTGGCTCTCTAAAATGTCACAGTTGAATAAACCTCAAGAAAGTCTTGCAAGAGACATTGAATTCCTCATTTAAACATTTTAAAGATATTTGGAGTATAGCAAAATGTCAGATTCCAGTGATTTTCTTCAATCTCCAATCTCAGACAAAAAAGTCTGACAAATGTGTGGTAAAATCTGTGCTGGGTGCTGTGGGAAAATAAACTGAGATATGAACAGATATCTTCAAGTGTCATCTTATCTCTCCAAAAAATAGCATATTCTTGGTCATTTTATTTTATTTATATTGTAAATAAACAGCAGGTGGTTCAACATTCTTGGCTGACATGACAGAGACATGAACGAGTCCTGTCTCTTTCAGCTTATCATCAGCTTATCATTTTCTTCACCTGTGTAGACCGTTAATTGGTAAAGATATACCTCCACATCTTTGGATTTGGCCAGTTTATAGTTCACCATGGACTTTTTGTTGTTCTCTATAATTGTATTAAACGTTTGGGGAAAAAAACAAACAAACAAAAAAAACTAGTGGTAAATGACATGGAAGACTCCAAAAACAGATAAACATATCTGAGATAGAATATTCATGCACATTGATGCGAGACACATTAATCATGCCAAAGAAGCAATTTTAAAGGGCTGCCCAATTAACTAAGTTCTACTTTATTTTTGTTATAAGGGATACATAATTTGAGGTAATCAATGTGTTTTAGCAGTCTGAAAGGGAGAGAATGCCATTTGTGTTAACTGATGAGTTCAGAATATCTTAGCTTAACACGTTTAATCAAGTTATCATCTATCTCCATTCCATCACAGTAAACAAGAAACACCACTCGACACAATGAATGTAGGATCCCTGTTTTTGACCAAATGGCCCATAATATTCAACGCACATCTCATATTGTCTCCACTGCACATACTTTGCTAACATATATCAGTATATATCAGAATATTTAATCTTTTTTGAAACAGACCAAAAATGGCAGTTTGCTAAAATTCCGGGCAGTACCGTTTTCCAGTAAAATCATTGATAATAGGTGTCACAATTGGGTAAATAATGGAAACTTAAATCAGAAGCTTTGCCTGAGAGTTGTGTTTTAATGGTGTTCCATAATTCTGAAAAGAAAAAAAGCCTAGAATTTCAGTTAAACACATACAACCCCAGTCTGCCCCACAATAATCAGTAAGTGTTTGTGGCATGGTGTGTGAGATTTGGAAAGAGGTGAAGGTTCCACTTCCACATTCCACTTAGTAAGGACAGAAGAACTCCATTAACTGGTCCCAACAGCCATCCCATTAGTCTTCTCCTGGTGCTCAATAACCTACTGGAGAAAACAGTATAAATCCAGGACTACATATCAAAATACAGTATGATCACAAATTGCTAGCATGCCCTTATGGAATGATATTCTGCAAGTACTGCACTGGTACAAATGACAGACAACTGGTTTACAGAGCATAAACGACAGGAGGCTGGTTGGATTAGTGATGTTGGACTTTGGTGCTGCATTTGATACAGATGACCACTGTTGGTAAATAAACTCCAATGCTATTACTTTACAGTGCCTTGAATAAGTATTCACCCCCCTTGAACTTTTCAGTATGTTGTAGTGTTACCAACTGAAAATCAAATTGACTTAAATGGTCTTTTTACCATTTGATCGACACAAAATGCACAGTGCTTTGAAGATGCAAAATACATTTTATTGTGACAAAAACAATAATGCCCTGTGATGGACTGGCGACCTGTCCAGGGTGTTTCACTGCCTTCGCCCTATGTGCGCTGGGATAGGCTCCAGCACCCCCCCGCGACCCTAGTGAGGATAAGCGGTTTAGAAGATGAATGAATGAATGAAAAACAATAATTAGGACAACAGAGCAGTCATCTCTTGGATGCAGAAGTATTCACCCCACTGAGTCAATACTTTGTAGAACCACCTTTCGCTGCAGTTAAAGCTGCAAGTATTTTGGTGTTTGCCTCAACCAGCTTTGCACATCTAGAGACTGAAATTTTTGCCTATTCTTTGCAAAATAGCTCTAGCTCAGTCAGCTTGGATGGAGACCATCTGTGAACAGCAATTTTCAAGTCTTGCCACACATTCTCGATTGGATTTAGGTCTGGGCTTTGACTGGGCAATTCTAACACTTTAACACATTGCCCTGTATTTGGCTCTATCCATCTTCCCATCAGCTCTGACCAGCTTCCCTGTCCCTGCTGAAGAAAAGCATCCCCACAGCATGATGCTGCCACCACCATGTTTCAATTTTGGTCTCATCTGACCAGAGCACCTTCTTCCACATGTTTGCTGTGTCTCCCACATGGCTTGTGGCAAACTACAAATGGGACTACTTATGGCTTTCTTTCAACAATGGCTTTCTTCTTGCCACTCTTCCCTAAAGACCAGATTTGTAGCGTGTACAATTAATAGTGTGAACAGATTCTCCCACCTGAGCTGTGGATCTTTGCAGCTCCTCCAGAGATACCATGGGCCTCTTGGTTCTCTGATTAATGTACCTGTTACCCGGCCTGTCAGTTTAGGTGGACAGCCGTGTCTTGATAGGTTTGCGGTTGTGCCATACTCTTTACATTTTCGGATGATGGATTTAATAGTGCTCCGTGAGATGTTCAAAGCTTGGGATATATATATATATATATATATATATATATATATATATATATATATTTTTTTTTTTTTTTTTTTTTTTTTTTTTTTTTTTTTTGCAACCTAACCCTGCTTTATACTTCTCTACAACTTTATCCCTGTCCTGTGTGATGAGCTCCTTGGGCTTCATGATGCTGTTTGTTTGGTAATGTTCTCTAACAAACCTCTGAGGCCTTTACAGAACAGGTGTATTTATACTGAGATTAAATTGCACACAGGTAGACACTTTTTACCAATTACGTGACTTCTGAAGGCAATCGGTTGCACTGGATTTTACTTAGGGCTTTCACAGTGAAGGGGGGTGAATACATATGCAATCAACACTTTTCAAGTTTTTTATTTGTAAATAATTTTGAAAACCATGTAATATTTTCCCCCTACTTCAAAATGATATATATTTTGTGTTGGTCAATTACATAAAACCCCAATAAAATACATTTAAATTTGTGGTTGTGATGTGAAAAAATGTGGAAAGGTTCAAGGGGGATGCATACTTACGCAAGGCACTGTAAATTCCCTGTTTTATCCTAGATGAAGAGTTGCTTGTCCAAGTAGAGACACAACTTTTTTTTTTTTTTTTTTTTTATTGGAATTTAATTTCCACGAATCTGTCTCTGACCATGTAGTGTATTCCAACAATAAATATAATTGTCAGACAAGACAAGTATGCTCAGGGTCTACCTACTACCAGTTCACATTACTGATACACTCAATGATTCAAGAAAAACATTAAAAGAACATCCAATATAGCTGAGCAAACGAACTAATGATGTTTTGCTTCTCCTGTTACATTTAGCAGAACCCACAAGCCTATAAGTTATGGAATGTACTATGTCACTTTGAATGTTGAAAATGTGTTGTGTATTGTAATTTATATAAAAATGGAAAATGCCTTTTTAACCATGTGTCATCTAGTATACTGTCAGACCCCAGGAATGGCTATATGGCACTAGCTAATGTTGATCCTAGAAATAAAATACTTGAAAACTGTTGACGGTGGTAGTTACATTTTACCCAAGTAAGTAGAATCTTCAACCAGTGTTCCTTCACTTCCCTTTTTCTTTATTTAATTTCCTCATTAGTGCTATGCTAAGTGAAATAATGTAACCTGTTATTATCGCCATAGGAACTTCCCAGATTATATTTGGCGATACAGCAGAATCTTGATTCCCAAGCCAGTACTGGAAGAGCTTCTTTTGTCATGGAACAAAACACTTCACTTTGGTTTAAGGATGTGTTAAATCTCCAATAACAAGTCTTGGAGGTTGCTTTACCCATAGTTAGATTTAAATACTGCTACATGGTGAGATAATATAATAGAGCCTATACTGTTAGATAGCATCATATGCGTGAATGTAGCAGGGATGCAAAAATTAATCCAATCTGCAATATGAGTTATGAGGCCTGAAATAGAATGTATAGTTTATATTAAGGTTAAGTTCCCTCCACATTTCTAGGCATTACAGATGGAATTACCTTAGGTTTTAAGAACACTGGCTTTGGGGATTGAAACGGAGGCAGAGGCTGCCTTCTTCAACTCACGATTAAATACGCAGTTGTTCAAATCACCAAATCATCAATCATCCATTTCCCTCACTTTGCTGGGAGAAATAAGATCATGTTGGGTGTGCATTTGAACGAGTCCCTGTGTGGCTTCTATAAATTCAGTATAGTAATGTTTGTCCTGATATAGTGCCTGCTATAAGAACAAACCTATTGTCAGGATCTCTCCCTGGGGCTTCAGAATAAATGTTTTTTGACTGTTTTATTTTTGAGAGTGTTCATGTCTCTTTCATTTCAGACTGACAAACCCAAGTCTCCTGTGACATAGTGTGACATATTTTTCAATTTTTCACTGCTTTACATCCCTTTTTGTTTCATGAGGCAGAAACACATTGCAGAAACAGGCAATAAAGGATGTGTAATGAGAGTAGTGATCGTAAAATGGTTGGAAAAGAACCTCCCAGGACATGGTGCTGCCCACAGTTGGGGAGAGGTAGACCCCCCACCTCACATGGTAACATTATTTTCTGCCAACACAGCAATGCGACTGTGGGATGGGGAGCATAGCCACATACTGCCGAGTCTGACCAAACTGCACTTTTGGTCTGTAAAGCAAGTCAGCACAGCCATTAGAAATCATCTGCTATCAAATGCACCTGCTAACAAACAATACAAAAAATCAACAGATTTAACCAAAAATCGCAATATTGGTGCAAATAAATCAATGAATGAAGCAGCTTATATCTAGATGCAGGCTGTGTGGGAGGAAGTCCATTTTAAATTACAAATTATATCCAGTCCAACACAGAGAGCATGGGGGTGAGCTGGAAGGTAATGTTTTTGCCATGTTAAATGCAATGTCCTTACTCCAGTGGGGAACACAGGAGAGCAAACAGATGGTAGCATGGCGCCACATGCCACCTTAGCAACAGTGGTCACTGTGTCATCCACAGTTTCATCTGCAAAATGACCAGTTAGGATCCATAACTCCTACTCCTAATCTGGCTTTGTGTAATTAAAATTTCCCCTCCTGGATATGACAAATGATAGGATAAATACAGGATATGAAATGTACTTACAGTCAAATTAATGCAATATTAAAGTTTAGTAAAGCATTTGCCTATATATGTTGCTGAGCCCAGTATTAGTGTATTTGTTATGTGTGTTTATGTGTCTTTGTTTCTTTTCTATGGATCTTCAAAAGTGAAATATAGCTATTAATTATATGCTGGCACTCACCTCTCCATTCATGTGTATTGCATTCCCAAAACGGCTCTGAAAAACATAGTCCAAGATACACACATGGCTTAGAATATAACATAAGGAAATAAGTGGTCTACTGCTGAATTTTCAAAATATAACTGAATGAGAAAGTAGATCCAGGGAGCCTGGATCTACTTTCTCATTCAAACACGTTATTTTATGAAAATGAGACCACTGACCTATGTATGCAACTGTTATTAACTAATTAACTATAAACTAATATTTTTGTATTTTCTTTTTTGAGAGCTGTTTTGTGAATGCAGCACACATGAACAGGGAGGTGAGAAATAGAGCTCAGTGTTCTACAGTGGACTTCCTGGTGATCCTGTGATGGGGCAGGAGATAGACTTATATTGAGCGCAACATACTGTATATATACAGGCAAATGTTCCACTAAACTTTCATATCGCTTTAACAAGAACAGAACATTGTCAGTTTTTTTTATCCCTGCTGTTGACTATAAAGCAGCGCTGCCTCCCGGGTTGTGTTTATGGCAAGGATGCATTTCCTTACAGGTCCATTTTGAGGACACAGGTGCTATGCATACGCACAGAAAGTGTTTGTGTGTAGATGGTGTTTTGGAAAAAACATTCATGTTGGCAGTGCTTTTTAGTATAGGTACAAACATGATGTTGCTGTCCAGTGAAAAACAGTTGTATCCAAAATGTCAGTGAAGGTAAGAAAAACAGTCTCTTTTTTTAGCCTAACAGCTGTGCATTTTTCCAATTAGTTTATCTAATTAATCTGAAAAACTTTAATAAACCCATGGGTTATAGAACATTGAGGATAAGGGAAATTCTCAAATTATGGAAAATCATGAAAATCGCCAAAATTGGAGATGAGTGCTTTTCACTGGACAGTGACAATACAAAATTGAAAAATAAGCATCACAAGCTGTTAACATAAAAACTCACCATATGCACAGATCCTTGTTAACTTGATGTTTATTGTAATGTGCTCTGATTTAACTAGTGATCATGACTTAAAAATGATTATTATCTTACCAAAGCATGAGACCCTTATAATGAGGAAATAGTTCATCAAGTTGTTGAAATCACTACCAGCATACTTCAGAAGGTGAAGTATGCTGGTTGGCTTTACGTGTTAGAACCAGAGTGAAGTGGTATATTAGACAGAATACGACTTTGAGCTGAAAGTGAAGTAAAGCCCAAGGTAAACTCCCTCTACTGCTGATCCTCCATCATCTCTGATCTGCACTATAATCTCAGTTCAATTATCGCTCCAGCTGGGAGTGTAATTAGGCCCTCATATAGATCTCTATAGTTCTGGTTCATATTTGACCCACAGTAAAACTGAAGGGAATGTGAACAATCAGTGGGAGAGCTTCTTGATAAAGCTGTTTCAATCTCAGAGTCAAAATCATGCTTATTATTTTCATAGCCTCAGCATGCTTCATTAGAGGGGAGCTGTTATTTGTGTTTATATATTTGCACAATATATTTTGCAACTGTGTATCAATGAGTTGCCCATTTCTTGGTCTAGCAGCACCTTCAATACAAGCCACTAATCTAGGATTAGAGAACTGGATAGCATGGAGCAAATTCATTGCAATCTTTGAAAAGGACAGGGGAAGGTGACAGCCAGAGGAGGAGGAGGAGGCGGTGGTTCCTGAGAAGCATAAGGTGAGGGAAATCCTTGAAACCCTTTTAATTTTGTCTCTGTCTTTGGTGCCAAGCACTTATTGCTTTTTTGGTTTTTTTCTGTCTTTGATGTTAAGTGCTCATTGCTGTAGTGTTTCTACACAGCACTTCCCAGAGATCAGTTGTCAATCAAACAGTGTGGCTGCAACCGCAACATCAGTTTCCTTAGATCTTATTCAAAGTTTGACTTTCTGTAGGTGAAACTCATTTCTTTGTTTAATCATGGTTGCTATCCCTGCTCATGCTAACCTGAAATGTTCATAAAGTTGAAAAGAGTTAGCACTGCTTATATAAGGAGCATTTCCAATGCAGTTTTGTAACTACAGCGCCATTAGAGACAAAATCAGAATACTCCACGTATTTCTTCTTACACTGCTGCTGCTGTACATTTTCTGTGGTTATATCACTGAACTTTACTATTACTGCCTCTCAGGGCTCTAGTTTCGCAGACTGGTGCATGGGAGGAGAGAAGGTGTGGAGTGGGTTTGACACAGCCAATTCACTTTAAACCAATCAAATGAGCCCCTGTCTCGCCTTTAAAATACGCTGCGCGAAGGCGTAATGAACGTTTACACAACTGACATGGAGGTCTACTGCTGCAGGCGGAGCAGAGCCGGTGTAGTGGAAGTTTGGCTGACTGGCGCACAGTGTGCAAACGTCACCAAAACCTCACAGGCAGGTTTCCAGAATGTCAAGCACATTAACAGTGCAATAAATACCGACAAAAACCACTATACCACATAAATGTATCTCCGTATGGACTGTCCTGTCACAACTGATGTCAGATCAAAGGAGATTGGCAGTGTTTGTGCTGATTGTGAGGTTTTGGTGACGTGTGCACACTGCGCGCCGGTCAGCCAAACTTCCACTGCACCGGCTCCGCTCCGCCTTCGCTGAAAGTAGACCTGGTTTCAGATGGCGAGCTTTTGGCGCACCTCTGCGAAGCCTTTTGGCATGAAACTGTCACTGTGCCAAGCTGAATCTGTTGACACCTCCCCCTGCTGCAACGCCACTCCCATCTCAGCGCACCTCGGTCTGCCATACTACCAAACTGTGCACCCATCGGGTTGCGCTGGTTGAAACTAGCTCTGCGCGGGGTTCGCCTCACTGCGCCACCCTGCGCTGCACCAGGAAACTAGAGCCTTCAGTGGCAAGAGTGATATGCTCAATAATAATGGAAAGCTCAGTGGAAAGCAATTAGCTGGCAGTACACACAAGAGAATAGTCAGTTTCTACCACAGGATCTTTACAGGAAGAGCATCAGACTCTGATGTCCTCAATAAGTTAGCTGCTACCCATTGAGCTCAGATACAAAGCTAACATTAGCTGTTCACACTGTGGGCAGATCTGTTACTTTATATAAATTCAGTAAATTCAGTAAGCCCAAATGTTATATACATATGGTACACTGTTATTATGACAAGAAAATCCTTCCCTTTTATACATGACACAGGCCTACTTCATCAAATCCACCCTACAGAATGATGATTTGAGTTAAACACATGCAGTGTTGCTGACATAAGGCATTACTTAGAATATGTTGCTCAAATATTCCTCTGAGTGCCATGATGGCTCACCTGCTAGAGCAAGTACCATGTACCAAGTCCAAGTCCTCAATGGGACTTGGACTTGGACCTATTGGGATGACTTTTTTAGCCCAATCTCTAAAAATCTAGGCAGTGAGTCCTGTAGGAAACAGTAAAATACACGCTGTCATAGGAGCAATCTAAATTAAAAGTCATCATGACGTTAAAGAGAAGAATTAACTTTAGTCTGCTGATGCTGATGTTTTGGCTCATGCTGTGTCTTCCTCAGAGCATTGAGCTCCTAGTCATGTGATGAATAGTGAAATTGACACCCATCCCGTGGGAAATCCGCAGTCCTGTGATCCATAGGATTCCAAAAAAAATGTCCGGCTCTTCCATGGAGGAGCCTTCATATCTCCTTGCCTCAGTCCTCTAAAGACATGTAGCTGGAGGATCCGCAGTGCAAAAATGATGATTGAAGGTAATTGACTTGGCTACTGTATATAAGCCTGCGGTCATACTGTCAAAAATGTGTACAAAATATGACAGAAACAAATGTTGTACTGTATATTCTCCAAAGAGTAATTAAGTGAGTAATAGTTTTAAAATCATAGCCTAACATTTGTCAAATGTAAATGTGTGTATGCTGACAGCTCTGTTTGAGTTGTAGGATGTCAAACTTACCTCTGAGTAACTGAGCTGACATATAAAGCCTTAAGGCTTGATTAAATGGACAGAGGAGCAGATACAGCACTGAAAAAGCATGTCTCTTCACAGGGAGCAGAAATGCTTCCAACGAGGCTTGATATGTTTCCTCTTATTATTTTTCTACATTAATCTACTTTGTGAATTATGTTTGTTGGTTTTCCATGGAATATGACAATGTGTTATGGTTTTACAAAACCTCATTAGCAGCCTTTCATTGTTTGTTTTGCACATTATGCTGTTACAGCTAGATCTATAATGATTTACAGACATGAAAAGAATCTAGTTTTCGTTTGGTGCTGCAGAAATGTCAAATAGATTAGATAATTATTCCCTAGCCCAATTTGCAAAAAGACAATCCACAGATCAACATAAATTTAAGAAACTTCTCACAGGCATTCTACCTCCATGAGGTTCGTTAATGGTTGATATAGTTTAGATGAGCAGTGAAATATTTACGAGGATAAAACCTAAACCCTAGAATAATCCTAGAATTGTGAATACACAAGGTGCAGGCCAGGGTTCCACCCATCTTTTTAATGTGGGTCCGTGTCCACAGTTTCACTCATTTCCATGCTTCCCATTCATTGTCTATGTAGGCAGCTGTGCGATGCATTCTGGTAGTGTTGCGTTGCATTTTGAGATATGGTTGTGTCACGTCGGTGTCTCTTCATTTGCATTAAGTTGAGGTGTAGGCTAATTTATTGAAAGTATGAGCGTCCATTGTGACTTGCCGCCTCTGGAACTCTCTCGTGAAACTTTTAACCCAACCATCGCTGATCTAAAATGAAGACAGATTCAACAACTGCAGGGTTTATTTCACACCTCAGATGTTTTCAGAAATGCATTTTGGTGAACTATTTTTGTAATATCAAAGAAAGTTTTGAAAAGAGCTGCCATGTTGGTCTGGTTTGAAAGCAGATAGAGGCCCGCTGCCTTTTGAAGCATTTGTCCAATCTGGTGCAGCTAGGAAGGGAACTTTGCACAGTTACAGGAGAAAGGAACTGTCAATCATTGGGAGTGGCTTAGCCATGTTACGTCCAAATGTGGGAAGCAGTGCGGCACCTAGCATCAAACACATGCCTCTGTCGACGCGTACCATGTGACTTCAGCAGTCAGAACTGTCAGATTCTTTGATCAAGGCTGATTGATATGTCCACACATGTCACTTGTATGTGAGCTCTGTGGTCAAATATGAGATTGGATTTGTTTTCCCCACACCAGTGGTGTAGTCTAAGTGAGTAATACGTTGTATACCCATTAAGCTCCAGGATTTCTGTATATCCATTTAAAATGCTCAAGCATGTCTAACAATATAGATTTGTGACAGAATTGTCACTAAAGTGATTTTGTTGTTTAATTAACTAATCTTCATGCAGAATCACTATTTAATATTGCATCATATACTAAACAAAAACAAAAGCAAACTACATTGTTTGAGTATTGAAGCTACTGCCGCTTCAGATGACACTGCAGATGACACTACAGAGACTACAGAAAAGGTTACATCTGGTAAGTTGTACAGGAGCTAGCTGATATTACTGTGACAGCAGGGGATTGTTGGTAAATATATTGCATTATATTTAGTGGCATATCTAGCATAACTGAAGTTATGCTAGTTATGTGTGATGTTCTCAACATTGGTCAGTGTTTAATAGTTTTGATGTGCCTTTTCACCCTTTATTTATTAAAGAGTTCTGTCTCTGAGGCTTGTTTGTCTAGCAGCAGTTCTTGGATATTTTCTTGTGCATTTAATTTGATACATAAGTTTGACAATGGTTTGGAAGATAAGTGAACATACTGTTTTAATTCCTGTCCTTTCCTCTTTGCATTTTTTTCTCACTTTCATCCAGACCACAATTAATAAGTCCAAAGATCTATCACTGTGATGAACCCCCATGTGAAGTGCACCATTGACTGTCAAAGCAGTCTATAATTGTATCTTCCAGCATGCGAAAACACCAGGGATAGTTATTAACACAGTAGAAAAGGGAGGGAATATAGCATACCCACAATAAACTAGACTACATCACTGCCCCACACAATACTTAAAAAAACAAAACAAGACAAAACTAATTAACATGACACTCTTTACTTGTCAAATTTCTAGGTGTAGAACTCATTACAGCTGGCAATTATTGAGGAGCATGCAGCCAAATTGTATGCTTTCTGTAGAAATCGGGGCTCTTGTGGTCCCCGTGAAGAAGTAAGTATAGTCTGAGAATGCAGACAGCACTGGTGGGAACTCAGCACCTCTGAGGTCTCCACGCTAAATAGCTGAATAACATTTATAGTGTTCCTCCTCCACTTCACTCCATGCTTTCTTTTTCTTCACCAATCCCTGGTAGTGGCATAGAAATCTTTATGTAATGGACAGAAAGACCATAACTTTTATTTAAACAGCTTCTGTAGCATAATCCAAGGGTTGTGAAGCCATATGACAGTCGAAAAATCCAGTGGGTAGCCATGGTCGGTTAGAGAAGTGGGTTTTTGACCTAAGGTCGCAGGTTTGAATCCTCGGACTGGCAGAAAAGATCTGGGCGGTGCTGCTCAGTGGCCTACAGTGTAGACGGTTCTTATACTGGGCAGCTCCCAGGTGTTCATGTGTGTAACTGCTGAGTGTGAAGCAGGGCTTTGTGTGAAAACTAGCATGCATGCTCAGCAAAAATTACCCTGTTAACAGTTAGGCATTTGGACAGTGACACAATATTCATAATTTTGCCCTTGTACACCACCACAGAGCACTTTAAATGGAGTAATCAAGATGTGATTGAAGTGCGGGCTCTCAGCTTTAATTGACATTGAAATTGACATGAAACATTGTCCCCCCATTTTCAGAGGCTCTAAAGTAATTGGAAACTTGACTAAAATGCAGTTTCATGGCCAGGTGTGAATTTTTCCATGACAAATTAAATAAATAAATAAATAAAAGGTCTGGAGTTCATTCCAAGTGTTTGCATTTGCATTTGGTAGCTGTTTATCAGAATCCTGACCATGTGATCCAAAGAGGTGTCCACACAGGTGAAGGAGGCCATCATTAGGCTCCAAAAAAAAAAAAATCTATCAGACAGGTAGCAACAACTTTAGGAGTAGTCAAATCAACGGTTTGGTAAATCCTGAAAAAGAAGGAATGCACTGATAAGCTCAGCAACACCAAAAGGCCTGGAAGACCTCAGAAGAAGTGGATGACTGAAGAATTCTTTCACTGGTGAAAAAAAATCCGTTCACAATGTCTGGGGAGGTCAGAAATGCTTAGATTAGACTTTGCAAAAAAACATCTAAAAAGCCTGGCTGATTCTGGAACAGGGTTCTTTGGACAGATGAAATGAAGATTAGCTTGTACAGAATGATGGAAGAGAAGTGTGGAGAACGAAAGGAGCAGCTTATGACCCAAAGCAGATCACATCATCTGCCCAGCATGGTGGAGGCAGTGTTATGGCATGGGCATGTATGGCTGCCAGTGGAACTGGGTCATTAGTGTTTATTGATGATGTGACTGCTGATGGAAGTAGCAGGATGAATTCTGATGTTTATGCTATACTATCTGCTCAGATTCAGACAAATGCTACAAAACTGATAGGACAGAGCTTCACAGTGCAGATGGACAATGACCGAAAACATACTGTGAAAGCAACCCAAGAGTTACTGAGAGCAAAGAAGTGGAATATCCCTCAATGGCCAAGTCAGTCCCAAGACCTCAACCCAGCTGAGCTGCTTTTCACCTGCTGAAGACCCATAAACAAGCAGCAACTGCAGTAAAGGCTTGGCAGAGCATCTCAAGGGAGGAAAGTGGTGATGTCCATGGGTTCCAGACGTCAGGCAGTCATGGACTGTAAAGGATTTTCCTCCAAATATTGAATATAATCCTTATAATTATAGATATGCATGTTATGTATAGTTTGTCTCATTAGTTTTGAGCCTCTGAAAATGGGGTTACAATATATAAAACTGTCTGTAATTCCTACAAGGTTAGTTCCATATTTTTGTTCAATCCCTTGAATTAAAGCTGAGAATCTGCACTTCAGTCACATCTTGATTACTCTATTTCAAATCCACTGTGATGGTGTACAAGGACGAAATTATATTGTGTTACTGTCCAAATATTTGTACTAATATGTTCCACATTATCCTCAGTGACAATGTTTTGTTCAGTGCACCAACAGTCACCTTACAGCAGAATGCAAACTCCACCTTCAAATTCTGCCAGAACTATTTTATATACAGGAACAGCATGCTTCAATGACCCACAAAAGTGCTAAATACAAATGGGAATGTCAAATTTTGTATTATAACAAAGATGCCTGGATGTAAAATTGTCACTCTGACTTACAGGTGCCACACATAACAAGCTCAATAAACTAATTAAAATGCTAATTATTAATTTTAGATATACCTCTCTTAAGTCTACCATTACCAAAGATCAATTTTACTGGCATTCTGTTTTTGTTTTTTTTTTTGTTTGTTTGTTTTTTTTTTGTTAATTTGGATCCTGATCACAAAGCTTGCTTGAAAAATGTCTTTCGGAAAAAAAAGTGTCTCTCAGAAAACGCTAACAGAACCACCCATACTGCATAGTAAAATCATACAGTCACGATGCTTCCCCCTGGGCCTGGTGATCTTGGTTTGACCCAGGTTTGTTGTCATCATAGTACATGTGCGTGCGTGCGTGTGTGTGTGTGTGTGTGTGTGTGTGTTTGTGTCTGGCTGCTTCACCCTGGGCATCGCAGCTGGGGGTTCTGTCTGAACTAGGCCACACTTGGCCTGAGGTGAATGAAATTTTAACCCGGAACAGCTGTGTTGGGAAATGTGTGGCCAAGGGCACAAACTGGACTCCTGCTAATCTCACGTTTTGGCCATGGATAGAGGTGATTGCCATATGCATGTAGATAATGTTCCCATGTAAAACACACTGAAGGTTCATGTCTCAGTCTACCCTAACAGTTTGCTCTCAAGAAGAAATCCCTTTAAATAATAAGCACATGCACATGTTTTTGCATACACACCCATGAATGTTTCTGTATTGTGTGTGTGTGTGTGTGTGTGTGTGTGTGTGTGTGTGTGTGTGTGTGTGTATTCCTGTGTGCACTCTTGCTCACTCACACACCTTGAATACATTACATGTGCTTGCATGTGTTTTTTGTGTTTGTGGGACCATGAAGTATCCACCAGTTGGCCCTGCTCACCCAAATCATCAGATTATTCTACAGAAGGTTGCCATCATTATCATGACAAAACAGCTGGGATATTATCGTTAATTAGAGGCTTTAGTAAATGGAGTCTTTTTTCACCTCATTTAGTTAATGAGCTGCTCTGGTGTGAACAACTTGGCATCCAAAGCACTTGGCATGCGTTGATGGCACAAAAAAAATATCCCTTGGCCACAAAAATGAATAATATTCCCTTGGTGAAGTGTAATTATTTCTTGTTGATTTTGACAAAAACAATCAGTTGACAACCCACTGACCATGCATGAGCCCTGCGTGCTTCTTTTCATTCCCTGTTTCCAGTCTGTGAAGCACAGGAACTATTCTTAGCTTGCATATGTCATTGCATCAGGGCCAGTGGCCATGAAAGCATGGGATTAAGTATGAGAGAGAGAGAGAGCTTTTATTCATTTTGATAATTACCATTTAATCCAGCATCTGTTGCATACAAATGCTTTTTATTGTATTTCTGCTGTATGGTGTGTTTGCAGCTAGCACTAACTCAGATACAAATATAAATGCCCTCAGCAACCCAATATTAATGGCAAGCCATGCTGTCACGTTCAGCCTGCTGTTGACTGTATGCTGTTGTGAAGTCAGAATGGATACCTGGTCTCTATAACATATTTCATGACTTCTAGCATACAGCTAATATTGTACTCCATCTGAGAAGAATTGAGGTCACAATTTTTTTTCATCTCACAGGTAATTCCACTGATTGCTTGATTTTAGTTCTAGAAAAATCTTTCCTTTTCCTTTGACACATTTAGCCACCTCATCAGTGGAATGGAAGAATGTCTCAGCATCAAAGACTCAGCTCTTTATTAGATGTCGTCCTAGTACACTTACAGAACTTCCTTCATTTTACACCAGCCGGAAAGGCCTCCTCTTCTTTGGCCCTGTTCTTTGGTTCTATCTCCATTGCTGTGTGGAAAACACCCAGCTCTGTGTCCCGCTTAAATCAAGTGCAGCAGGCAACTCAACTTGTAATATGGCTTGTCTCTCAGGGTGCATTTTTGCGGATCATTATCCAGCTCAGGATAGACTATTGTAACTCCCTGTGCTACAGGCTTAGTCAGAAAGCCATCACTGGCCTCGACTTTTTTTTTCTCATTTATTTTGCAAGACCAGTCTTGCTGCTCGTTTGTGCCACGTGCATCTGTACAGTTTATTGTTGTATTGGCACTGTTGCACTTACAAGCCTTTGTACCATGACTGCTTGCCAGCACCAACAGCCTACTTTTCCACTGTTGACTTCATTTATACACCAAAGTTTGCTGGCTGGGTGGTGTTTGGAAACCAACTGGGGCCAATCACAGTGCTTAAAAACTGAAAAATCCGCCCAGCCCAGAAGCCAGGTCACATCAAACTGACATAATATCAAATGGTGCAGACTGTAGTCTGAGCAGCAAAACTCTCAAATTATGCTGTCATGCTATATGCTGTAAATATGTTAAATTACCCAACATAAATAAATAAATTAGCATCCAACATCTTAGAAACAAGGCCTCAACAACCTTTTTCTTACAAGACATTTGAAATCAGCTCTTGTTCTATAAAGGTATCTATGCTTCACCCTCAGCTTTTTAATGAAGTTATCTACATGGCTTTTTAAAGATAACTTGTCATCAAGCCAAATACCAAGAGATTTATAATATGAAACCTGCCCATTGTGTATAATGGTGATTTCTCATAATTAGTTACAAAAAAGTTACATAGACCTACTTTAATAGACCTACTATCTATTTTAAACTAGATACCTTGCCAATAAAGCATTTTTTTTGTTTTGTTTTGTTTTTGTTTTTTTGTTGTTGTTTTTTTTTGTTTCCTTCTACCTTGTCAACAATACAAGTGTTGCCATGATGCTGATTTTAACAAAGGAGAGTGCTCCCTAGCTCTATACCACTGTCTTTTTTAGCTGCTCCCTTGTGTCTCTCTGCTTTGTGTGTGTGTGTGTGTGTGGTGTGTGTGTGTGTGTGTGTGTGTGTGTGTGTGTGTGTGTGTGTGAGCCCCTGACACCATCTCTCTTCTTGCTTAGAGGGCTGGGGTTTAAATTGGAACAAAAAATTATATTAATGATACAGTTTGATACAGTTTCGAATTTTGATAGACCGTATAAGGATACAAGGATACAAGGAAGTTAAAATGTGGTTCCCTCTTCATTGATTTATTAAACATGGCATTTCTCACATCATCAGCACATTTGCTGATGTATGATGTCACTGATGATGTGTATTCTTCAAGGTCAATATGGTTCTCCTGGGTAGCAGCATCTTTGAACATCTGCCAGTCCGTGCATTCAAAACAGTCCTGTAGAGCTGTTTTGAATGCTGTTTTTAACTGTTTTTACAGTCGGTTTGACCCTTTTTGTCAGCTGGATGTAGGTAGGCAGGAGAAGCAGGGAGATGTGGTCTGACTGGCCAAAATGAGGACGAGGGAGGGCTCTGTAGCTGCCAGGAACATTGGTTATTATTGTTGTTGTTGTTGTTGCTGTTGTTGTTGTTGTTGTTGTTGTTGACAGATTGCTTTAAAACCAGAAAAATGGCAGTTAGTAACAACCAATAGTTGACAATCTACTGAGCAAGAGAGGATGGACAACAGTATCAAAAGCCATAGAAAAATCTATGGCTATGTCTTTTGTCCAAAGCAGATGTAATGTTACTTACAATAGAAGTGGCAGAGATGGTGCTATGATCAACTACTTAGCATTGAATAATGAATAAGAAAAGTTTTCAACAGTTTGTTTACTAATAATTCCAAGGATTTTGATATGCAAGGTATTTTTGAAATACAAAATGTTTGAGTCCCTGCTTTTATTAAGTGGCAATACATGGATAACACAGACTTTTGAAAGCTTATCTGAAACTATCCACAAATTATGTAAATGTGTAAAGCTCTTTGAAATTAGCATTGGAGAGTTTGAGAAAGAAAGGATCTAGGTTATCCTCACCAGCTGCTGTCTTTGGGTCTGTGGTTAAATATGCATTTGAAAGAGAAATTGAGAAATTGCATAGTGCAAAATTTAGAGAAGTGGTATCGCTATATGTGGGAGTACAGTATTGATTGATAGACCTGAGAGAAACAAAGGGAATTTTTAGGTTAGGCAGTAAAATAATATATCATTCTGTTCAGTTAATAAATAATCTTCAGATTTCACATGCATTGTTAATGAGACAGGGTTTCTATTTGCGCTGGAATTTTTGATTTTCCACAATTTAGCAGGATTTGTCTCTTGAGTATGTGATAGAATTAAAAAAAAAAAAAATAGATTTAATTTTCCTCACAGCAGTACTGCATGTATTTCTGAATACACAAAAAATGAGCCAGTGTTCTTGATAACCCATTATTTTCAGCCAGGGACCAAGCTCTGTTTTTGACCAGAACAAGTGTGCACGTTCAGATATAAATCAAGTCTGTCTTTTATTCTTTGTTTCTGAAAAGAGGCATGATTGTTTACCAAAGAATTGAAAAGACTGGGAAAAAAATGACTCAAAGCAAGCCAAGCACTAGGAATTAAGAGGATAAGAAAGGCTTTTTAAAGAAAGGCTTGTTCCGTAAAATGTTTAAGTGGTTTTGGAAAGATGTGTTTTAGCATAAAATGCAACAGCACCTCCTCTTCCAGACCTACCCACTATATATGGTGATATCAAATCCATTCACACCTTTCCTTGGCCAGGGTTCAGTTGGTACCAAAATGTCAGGGTTAGTTTGGAAAATATGAATATGATCCATTTTCTGAGGTTGTAGAAAGCCTCTCATGTTAAATGAATCAAGCCTAAAACTGAGAATGAAAAAAAGTTTCTGGCATACATGACTGGACTGACACCAAATTGTTAATGATCCTGAAATTGAAGTTATTAGTGTTACAGCTAAGGGGCCTATTTCCACCTGCTGATAAAATCAAGATTAGCTTTATACTTTTCTACTCATAGAGGCTTTGAAGAATACAAAAGGTTTAGTGGTTGTAACAATACAAAGTCTCAGCTCAGTGCAAACATTACTGTAAATAGAGGTGGAACTAAAATAATGGGAGAGAGAATCAAGAGAACATCCACTTTTAATACACAAGTCATGGTGTGACTGTAGTATGAGAATGCTGTGGCTCTTGGTGTGTGGTGGACTGCTGGACGTGGAGTAAGGCCTTAATGCAAATCTGACAAAAATGCAGGTTTAATATACAAACTCCAGAAGAGTGTGGATGATATCATGTCCTCTTTGCTTTTTTCCCCCCGTGTAGCAGAAAACAGATTCATACTTGCAAATCATGTTACCTTAGAAGGATGACCCAGTTTCAGAAGTTCTGGAAATGTTTTTACTTGTCATCAGTTGACAGTATAAGGTTGGGGGGTGTCATTTTTATAATGTATGCATTCTGAATCTCATTGGGATTGTAACATGGATTAAATTCACACAGAGATGAATTGATTATTTGACAATTATAATATATGTATATATATCTATAGATATAGATATATATATATATAGATATAAATATCTATATCTATCTATGTAGATATCTATATCTATAGATATATCTATATATATCTATATAGATAGATATCTATAGATATAGATATCTATAGATATATATAGATATATCTATAGATATCTATCTATATAGATATCTCTATATATCTATAGATAGATATAGATAGATATATAGATATATATACAGTATATAGATATAGATATAGATATTTATAGATATATATATATATATATATATATATTTTATTTTTTTTTAAAGTGACCAAAATTTCATTTTATTGTGTTTTTCTTCAAAATCGTTTTTACTATTAAAATAGTGATACATACTAGAAAGTATAACATCTTCTATCTATCTGGTGGTGACATGGACATATTGGACATCAACACTCCAACCAAGCCCAAAAAACAAGCTCTGTCCAGTTCATCTATTTCCCTGCTGGATTTAGGCAGAGCCAGTTACCTCAGCCTGTCTCTCTCCTTTTTCCTCTCTTTGTTTAAACTTACATTGTCGTAGCCTGTCATTGGCTCTCTTATTGAGGCTGCCTTAAACCCTCTGCTGTCACTTACTCCTCTACTCCTGTTTTATCTCTTCCCTTTTGTCCTTGCTCTGTCTGGTCCTTCTTCATCTTTGTCTACTTTAACCTACAATACTTCGTATAATTTTGTACATGGCTACTCGGCATTATTACTGACTAAGGATGACATTCTGAGGTCTTTTATTTTGGACTGACCAACTGCTGTTGCACATAAAACAAGACCACAACAACAACAACTCTGCAGTCAACCAGTCGGGCTGGTTTTATCTGTAGTTAATTGAACTAATGTAACCATGTTGTTGAAAGGCTTTACTCCTTGGTTACTGCCAGTGTTGGGTAAGTTACTCAAAAAAAGTAATCAACTAAAGTTACTCATTGCTTTCTACAGATTGTAATCATATTACCTCATCAATTACTCTCTTCAAAAAGTAATGAGATTACTGATTATATTATATTATATTGCATTACTTTCTAAACCCAGATCAGTCCTTATCAGAAGGAGAATATAAGACCAGACATTGAATCATATGAGTACTAACCTAGGATCGGTTTCGTTGCATAAATCATAATATATAAAATCTGGTCCTGTCAGCAGACAGGAGGCAGACTGATCATCACCTTCAACCGGCTTGGCTGACACCTCAGCTGACATGATATCTTTCAAAAAGTCCTTTGCTCAAGTCACAGAAATAAAGAGAATAGTATTAGGGCAGTAACTATAATGTGATGACTGAAAAGTAAAACCTAATGCCTGACCTCATTACTGAGAAAAGTTATCTCATTACAGTAATCTGTGTAAAAGTAATCGAATTACCCCCCACATTGGTTACTGAAAAACAAACAAAAAACAAACAAACAAAAACAAAAACCAAAAAAAAAACCAAAAAAAAACCAAAAAAAAAAAACGCTTACCTAGCCAAGGTTAGAGGTGTGGAAATTTTTTCTAAATTATAATTTCTTTTACTCATCTAAAATAGGTCATTTTACCAGATATGTTTAAATTTTGATGGTCACATGATTATTGCCTTTGGTACATAGCAGTGTAATATGTGAAGTACAGCAAACCTCCGCCTCATGTCAGTGTCTTGATTCACTTTGTTTGGGATTATTGTCAGTATTAGCATCTTACTGTACCTTATGTCGTGTGTGTTATCATTCCTCTGTGTTCTTTCTGCTTCTCTTCCTGTAGTCTGACTGATGATGAAGCTGGCTCACCCTATGATAAGGAGTCTATGGCCATCATCCATCTGAACAACACTACAGTAATGTACCTGAAGGAGGTCACCAAGTTTCTGGCAATGGTCTGCTTCCTCCGTGAAGAGGGCTTCGAGAGGAAAGGTCAGTCAGCTTAAGAGGACAGTCCACTGCAAAATAATATTTACCTCTTTTATCCGATTGACATGACTGTGACTGTGTCTTTTCAGTGGCTGTGTTGAATTGTCATTTTGGTTCTTTTTTCTTTTTTTTATTATTTTATAGCTATTTGTACAGGGCAAAAAATGGGTGGTCTTTGTGGTTCAGTCCACTGACAAACTAGCACTGACTAGTTGTTAAATATGTAAACCTTTATTAACATGTTAGGTTTTGTTGGCTGTCATGCAAACGACAGCTGAGGATAGCAGTGCAGTAATGTGGCTCTAACAGCATTCACAGCTGTGGTAATTTTGGGGCTAAGAGCATTAAAACATTTATTGTATGTGATTAATTTTAGGTGCATGACATATTCCTGCCAGTAGGTAGCAGTAGCAGTAGCCTGGAGGGGCATTATCTTGCATCAGAGTCCCTAAACCTGTTATTTGAGGATTTAGCATTGCATAAGAGGCGTTCCCCCGCAAAAGTTGCTATCTTGGACACCTGCCTTTATCCCTAAAACACTTGCGCTACCCGTTACATTATGCACAGGCGTGGTTTGGGCATTACGCCAGTTAAACCAATCAGTGTGCCAGGTGCCATTGCCTTTAAGGGCAGGCTGCGCTATCCCAAATCCTCAAACTGAAACCCGTGATGGAGAGAGGAAGGTCATGATTTAGTACTATCTATCTCTAGTACTATCTTCTCAGGGGTTCAACTGAGGCTAAAGCAAGGTGGCTTTTTATAGGCCAGTTAATTGGGGAGGTGGAGCCGCATGTGCACGACCACATGTGTCCAAGTGGACGCGTATTGAAGCCGCCTGGGCGCGCTCTTGTAAAAGCCCAAATGGGATAGTGGGTGGTTTGAGGAACCCCTATCCGCTCAACCACTGCTCAACCACTGTTTCACTATTGCTCTCTCTCTCTCTCGCGGTCTCTGAGTGCTACCTCTTTAGCTGTTTTTTCACCCAAGTCTGAGCACCAGAGAAGGTGAAATATGGAGACAGTGCCTCTGAATTTTCCCTTCTCCCAGTGGGTGAATACATCAAAGACACTGATCCAAGAAGTGTTATCCAAGATCCAGGTGTCATAGCAACTGAGATGCACAGTGATACAACTCAATACTTTAATTAATTCAAATGATAAATGGCTCCCATATTGTGAAGAAAATTTCATCTCTCTGACATTGGAAAACAACATTTTAATATAATTTGTCTAGCAATCAGTGTTTTGAATGTTTTGCCAATAGTTAGGGGGTTCTAAAGATTTCACAACATAATCAAAATCCCTCATTTTTCAAATTTAAATTTTTGGTTGCAACACCCACCTTATAAAGTTTTGACCATTTCAATCCAACCAGGTCATCAAAACACAACAGTGCTGCTGCTTTTACGAAAAATTATGTGGATGACTTTATCACAGTGATGGAATACTGATGTGAAGAAAGTTTGAAGTCTTTGAAAGTTTATTTTCATACCATAGTGGAATGAATGGAAAACGGATAGCTGGTTAAAAACTGTTAGGAAGCTGGGAGGAAAAATGTCCCTAAATATGGCTGCTTGCTTTAGGCAAGGGGATAAATTTATCCTTCAAATATACATTAGCATATTTGTAGTATTTATTTAACCTTTTTAGTTCTCGTTAATTCTCTATTTCTATTTCACCACACTTTTCCCTTTAAATCCCCACCTATAAATCTGTTTAGCACCATATGTAACCTTGCCACATCAAACAGTGCAGACAGAGGGCTGGCATCAAACAAAAGACCCTCAGAGTATTAAGCTTATGGCATTTTAAGAACTGATTGCAGTGTCCCTCCTTTGGCAAAACACTTGATACATAAAGGTGAAGTTTCTGGAAACAGTTTATGTAATTTTGCTCTGGAGAAATGAAGCCTACGTACAGTTTGGAATTATATCAGATTAAGTTTGGCATTGATTGAGCTGTTAAATATATTTTCAACACAATATACTCCCAGACTACCTCTGTGATTTTGATCTCCATGTCTTTTGCCCAAGCATACCTTATTTGAGGTGATGATAGTCTGTTTGGTTCCTGAAACCTGAGTTAAAAACACTTCAGCAGAACATTGTCTTCATGAGTCAAAATCGTGTGATTAATGTCTTGATGTGATATTGGTATATGTCTAGAGCATGTATGAGAGGCTAGTTGTTCTAAACCTAAAGCAGAAATGAAAGGAGTTAATCATCCTGTCTCATCCCTTTGTACCACAAAAATGGGTTGTGAGACATGTTGATTTGTTCACACTGAAGCTGTGAGTTCTTTAGAAATTATTTTAATGCAATTGATGAATGACTTCCCAAACCCAAATTTCACCAGTATTAAGAATATATTTCAGTTCTATTTCGTTGAAAGCTTTATCTGCCTCCAAACATATTAGACAGAACATAGCTTCCAAATAAACAGGGCTGTATTTGATGCCACATATTGAAGTATGTGTGTGTCAAGTTGGAATGAACCCTTGATTTGGTTGGACTACTTTCAATGGGAGTGGAGATGGTAGACGCTAGGGTTTTGTGAAGGTTTTACTCAACAGTTTAGTCTCAAATCAAAGTGACAACACAGGCCTGTAGGAGGAAATATCAGTGGAGTCCCGATCCTTTTTTAACATTAATGTAGTGTTAGCTCGATATAATTCTTGAGAGAGTGAGTCAGCTTTGCCAATCTGCTTGAACATGTGAAGAATGAGAGGTGCAGGAGATATGCTGTATCCCTGTTGAAAGTCTGCTATGAGTCCATCTGGTCCCTTGTTATTCAGGGAATTTGCGATTGTTGTTTTGATATCTTTACTCCTCTGCTTTAGTCCTCTACAACATTCTATCCAGTTGAGGCAGTTCACAGTCGAGAAGAAATTTAGTATTATCAGACTGGCAGATGTTAAAGTTTGAGTCATGCAAATTAGAGCAAATTCAAATTTCACTATTTACTATAAGTGGTGACCAAGTTACCCAATTTTCCCACAATTCTGATTCTGATGCCCTGTTTCGTGTTTTTTTGTTTGTTTTGTTTTGTTGTATTTTAAGACCTGTGCCTTTTTTGCCAGTAATTTGTCTGGTTCATTTGTAATCTCTAATTGTTTTCTTGGAAGCCGGGAGCACACCCACTGGGTCAAAATAGTGTTATATTTGTAAGATGCACAGTAGGTTGGTTGTACAAAACCTATAGTTAAGGGGGGGAAATTGTGTTTTTTGGATGGAAATGATACATTTCACTCTCACAAGGGTGTCGTTGGATTGCTTGCATTATTTTGTGTCTGACCTACAGTTTGAAAATGTGATTAAGATACCCTGACTTTGAACTAGATGGTATGCTGCTTTGAATGAACTTTTTCAGTCAACACAGTGAGGATTGCTGTGAGAGGCATTTGTGCGGTTGATGTGAAATTTGGATACATTGAGGTTGTGAAATGTAGGGCACAGGAGGAGTTTATTCTCCGGCCGGTGCAGAAACTTAGAACGCTATAGGCAGGAAATAACTGGCTGTGAATTCTCTGCTCGTAAATCTAAATGCTTAAAACAACCCTCAAACATTTGCACAATTTACACTGTATGAAAGGAAAAAGTTATGTTGTCATTATGAAGCTCTGTGCGTAATGACGTAATCCAAGCCCGGCAGAGCGTCCCGTCACCATGTTTACCGTATTAAACTGTATGTGGGTTCATGAGCAACTTAGCTTTCAGGAACAGTTGGAATTTTTTCGATAGAGCAAACTTTACGGAAGTTACGTTATTTACAATATGACTTGTGCATTTGTGTCGGCGACAACACGTTCGGCCTTAAAATTAACCGACAAGATTATTCGTTCAAACGGTCAACAACCAGTCAAACGGCCACCGGTTAGCATCCCTATTGCAGGGTATTGCATAGACTTCCCAGCGTTGATTCTATTATCATGTGTACTAACTGTCTCCACCACTTTATGCACATTTTCTGTGATTTTGCCCAGCGAGGCTCTCATGACTCTTGTGGGCCTCTGCAATCGTGCTAAATTTCATATACACATTTGCTGAGGGCGATGATTGCAGCTGTAATGTCAGCTTAAGGCTTAGCTGTGTCTTGTATGGCAGTTACATTATCTCCAGTTTCCATTAGCTGATTGGTAGTTGATGCCAACTCTGCATCCCGGCTTTTGAACTCCTAAACTGGCTTGTCCTTTTCTCACCTTTTTTGGTAATTTTTGATTTTGTCATGTGTTACGTCGCCTTTTTAAGGAGACAACACAGCAACCAACAATTGTACGAGTCACAGCAGGAGTAAAGGAGATTAAAGTTATTTATTTACAATGAGCTTTAGTGTACACAAAAAAACACAAGGTTCTCTAAATGGAGAAGGATGGAACTGACTGGTTGTGCCAAATAAATGAAATGAATATAACAAAACTAGGCCTGACTGAACTAAACCATGAAAACAATATGAAAGGAAAAGGCCTGACTAACTTATCTAACAAACCTGGACATCTCCAAAACATACAGAGGGGTATTTAGACATACACTATATTACCAAAAGTATTCACTCACCCATTCAAATGATCAGAATCAGGTGTCCTAATCACTTGGCCTGGCCACAGGTGTATAAAATCAAGCACTCAGGCATGCAGACTGTGAAACAAGACATTTGTGAAAGAATGGGCCGCTCTCAGGGGCTCAGTGAATTCCAGCGTGGAACTGTCATAGGATGCCACCTGTGCAACAAATCCAGTCGTGAAATTTCCTCGCTCCTAAATATTCCACAGTCAACTGTCAGCTCTATTATAACAAAATGGAAGCGTTTGGGAACAACAGCAACTCAGCCACCAAGTGGTAGGCCACGTAAAGTGACGGAGAGGGGTCAGCGGATGCTGAAGCGCATAGTGCAAAGAGGTCGCCGACTTTCTGCACAGTCAATTGCTACAGAGCTACAAACTTCATGTGACCTTCAGATTAGCCCAAGTACAGTACACAGAGTGCTTCATGGAATGGGTTTCCATGGCCGAGCAGCTGCAGCCAAGCCACACATCACCAAGTGCAATGCAAAGCGTCGGATGCAATGGTGTAAAGCACGCCGCCACTGGCCTCTAGAGCAGTGGAGACGCGTTCTCTGGAGTGATGAATCACGCTTTTCCATCTGGCAATCTGATGGTCGAGTCTGGGTTTGGAGGTTGCCAGGAGAACGGTACATTTCACACTGCATTGTGCCGACTGTGAAATTTGGTGGAGGAGGAATTATGGTGTGGGGTTGTTTTTCAGGAGCTGGGCTTGGCCCCTTAGTTCCAGTGAAAGGAACTTTGAATGCTTCAGGATACCAAAACATTTTGGACAATTCCATGCTCCCAACCTTGTGGGAACAGTTTGGAGCGGGCCCCTTCCTCTTCCAACATGACTGTGCACCAGTGCACAAAGCAAGGTCCATAAAGACATGGATGACAGAGTCTGGTGTGGATGAACTTGACTGGCCTGCACAGAGTCCTGACCTGAACCCGATAGAACACCTTTGGGATGAATTAGAGCGGAGACTGACAGCCAGGCCTTCTCGACCAACATCAGTGTGTGACCTCACCAATGCACTTTTGGAAGAATGGTCAAAAATTCCTATAAACACTCTCCTCAACCTTGTGGACAGTCTTCCCAGAAGAGTTGAAGCTGTAATAGCTGCAAAAGGTGGACCGACATCATATTGAACTCTATGGGTTAGGAATGGGATGGCACTTCAGTTCATAGTATGAGTAAAGGCAGGTGAGCGAATACTTTTGGTAATATAGTGTAGTTCCTCTAAGTGAATGAAAATGTATAGGGTACCCCCAACTTACCTAAAGTTACCAACCTCCCACCACATACCTTTACAAAAACTAGTCAACCCAACAAACACACAGGCTGACAGCAGGACAACAAAAAGAGAAGAGAGAGAGCAACTCTTGCAGGGAGGCTCCTTTTGTAGAGGGTTCTGGAGTAGGATTGGCCAGTCCAAAGTCAAGACAGTCAATGGGCCGCAAGGGCAGGACATCACAGGTGAAAACCAATCTTGTCGCTGACACCTGAAGAAAGAGAACTGGGGAGGGCGAGAGAAAGAAACGCAAGAGGGAAAGACAAACAGGGGGAGGAAAACCACACAAGCACTCAGTGTGCCCCTGCTTGGCACATAACACATGCTTCAAGGCACAGGATAAAAAACATTGCTTTGAAATTATGGGTGAAATCATCAGAATAAGTGTTTTGCGCAGAATGTCTGTAAACCACTGCTTGGTTGCACGGTTCATCGCACCCCTGATCACAGTTTTTATTTTCTCCCTTCAGCACACCTTTAGCTTGGTGATCAAGCCCCAAAGCATTCTGCAGCCTGCTGTCTGTGTAGTCAATGTTCAGATTGTCTAATTGGTTCTTTTCACTTTAAGTCTCCCAGACAGACGGGTGGCAAATCAGCGGTGAAATGCGCCTTATGTCAGTTGGATTTTAAGTATAACTGAAACTGAAAATGTTTAAAAAAAAATATCCTGCTCTTGCAGCCCTTAGCTTGAGCTGTATTTGGCTAGCTAACTGGACACATAAGAAGTAAGTTGTTATTTCATTTACCATAGGTGTGGTGGGCCTGTTGGCTTGTATATATGAATGTGGGGGATGTATTCTTCATCAAAGACAGTAACTACAATGATGAGGAATGGGCCATTCTGCATTCAGCTACATTATTCAGCAGCAACACATTTGCCAGCCAGGTAAAAGCTTAGTCTGTGTCTTTGGTTACTTTGGGTTACACTTTCAATGACAATCTTTTCAATGCAACGTGGCACATCCAGTCACATCAGGATGCGGTAAGTGTCAGGTGTGTACACATTCAGGACGGATCTTGTCACCATTGAGATCCAATCAGAAAATCCTCATGTTGAAGTGGCCTAGCTTGCATTGCTGTGGGATCTCACCCCAATTGATATCACCTCATGTTAGCTTTCAAATTCTATATGTGCTTACAATCAGGGACCAGTGAAAGAAAACAAAGCTTGGGGTGTAGTGGAGAAGAAAAACAGACCTTGGAGGGGATGAGTTACCACCTGTGTTGTCTGCCTTCTCAGGCTGTATTTCCCTCTCCATGGGGACCATAAGAGCACTGAGGAATATGATTTCAGCATGCAATTTCTAAAGCATATACCCGGGTTGCACTCTTCTCCACAACTGCCTGCAGTTCTGTTGCTAAAAATGAGTCAAAGCAGGAATAAAAGGAGAGACTGTCCTGTAAGCAGTGTCATGTGTCTGTTTTTTTTTTTTTTTTCTTTTAATTTAAATAATGCACGGGGGGAAAAAACAGATCTTATATCTAACCACAGAGCACACATGCCAGTGTCATCTGTGGACATATCAATTGCACCTTTTCTAAAGTCGAATGTGACAGTTCTAATTGCTGATGGTGCATTGAAAAGGCAGGCGGAACCCCGGCCTGTGTCTTGAAAATGAAGGGTAAAAATTCATTTTATATGTTCACTTGATTTGTTCCTGTTTTATCCCTTACTTTAGGCCGTACTGCATGGTTGCATACGGACCTCTGGGATCGGTCATCCATGGTGAAAAGAAAAGAACTCACCTGGGCTCAGCTTCCTGAAAGGCTCTCATTTTAAGTGTTAGTAAAATCCAGTGTGGCTTACAGGCATCCATTATCATCATAACATCAATTCATTAACCCTTTTAGAACAGTGACGGTGACATTAAGAGCGACTGTAAGATGATCTCTGGTTTCTGTGGGTGCAGGTTCCTACTACATGCTGTTTTGGGAAACTTGGGCAGAAATTTAAGAGCTTTTGTAGAATGGCTCTCAGAAAATGTTCTTAACCTCTAACATCAGTCGTTATCAGGAGAATGAGGCCCTGGTATTTCCTGCTTTGTGTGGTCTAATCTGTTGCTGAAAGACTTGCCTCTCCTGATGGACATTATCATGGCTGTGTGGAGCTGGATGAGGCCCTTTATCAACTGACATTTGCTTACAGATTCACCACACACAGTTTTCAATGTGTGGAGCACCACAATCTATAGAGATGGATGCAGTGTGCAGACTGTCTGAGCACTGCCTGGCTGCTGTATAATCTGTCAATAACTGTGATGCTTCTAAGAATAACCCGCTGGCCAGTTTTGATGAGTGAAATCAAAATAAAGCCCCATTAAATCAACTTTCCTTCACTTCATTGCTTTGCGTTATTCATCTAGTTCTATACCATTTTAACATCCTGTTGAAATTACTCTCCACTTTTCCAATGTCTTTACAGCAGACAGGGCTCATCTCGAAGCACTGTTGCACATCTGATCACCAGGACAAATACAAGTGAGGTTATTATGGTTTAAAAATGAAACCTGTGCTCACATTCATATCATCAGTTGTTGCTCATGAAATTATAAGAGAGCATAATCTTGTTGTTGTTGATGCCATGTTGAATGGCAGATGCAGAGCATAAAATTGTGATTCAGCGTTTTGTTTCCAGCATAGGCCTTTTTAATTTTGTGGGGGAAAAAAAAAAAAAGAGTGTTCTCCATTTAATATTCCCTCTCGCTTGCAGACTGGCACACAACGATTGGCATTTCGTTACTTGCTTGAATATAATACAGTAAACAAATCGAGTTCATATGGTTTGGTCACAAATCCTAGGTTTTTCACTGCCTCTCTCCTGACAGTTAAAACATGCCCTCCTCTGCCCAAGCTGCTTATTTGTAGTCCCAGCTTGTCCCCACATAATTAACTTAAACAAATTAACAATCCTTTGGAAAGGGGGAAGTGTGTACATAATTCTTTAAAAAAAGAGTATTCCATGGAGAATGTATAAACACAAGCATGGGTGATATGAAAATCGTCAGACTACAGGCTACATGAAAGAAAAGAAGAGAAGATAAGTGTCACTTTATTTCAAAATTATTCTGCATCTCTGCTTTACAAGAGTGGCAGGAAAGGTGGAAGAGAGTCAGCGTCTGACAATGCCGTGTTGCTCAGCTCAGACCTACAGGACCAGTTGGTGGCTGGTTGACTTATTGGTTGATAGGTTGAATTCAGTCAACCTGTCCACCAAGGGAAATGTACAGTGTTCCCAGCAGTATAAGATGCAGTACTATAAAAATGATGACAAATCTTGTATATCAAGCTGTAAAGAGGCAACAGAAAAAACAAAGCGGGTTACACTGAGAAATGGACACAGTGTCTGGCCCTATGACGTCATGGCCAGATGGTGGCTGGTTTGACTCTGGTCCTTTCATGTGCAGCTCGCCTGTTCACCCGTGTTCTCTTGGGTTTCCCTCACATTAAGCTGGATTGGAGACTCTAAGCCAGGGGTCAACAAAAAGATTTGACAGGGGGCCAAATTCTCGCAGAGAGAATACTGTTTGGGCCAGACCCAAACAGTGGGACACTCTCATCCATCACCCACTAATTCACATCACAAACACTGTAACAATGAGTCATTTCAAACCTGCCTTTTCCCAGTCAAATTGTAAATGTAGGACAATGGGTCATCAAGCCTGTATGTTGCAGTGAATTCATCCTTGTGTGTATAGTAAAATTTATCAATACTGTATAATGTTACATGAATTAAATAAATCATCCCAGAAAACAAGCTCAATTATTTAAATTGCTGTCATGAAAATCCACAGTGGTTGTAGTCACATAACTTCTACTATTTTTTTTTTTTAACCAGGAGATAGCTTTCCCTCCATTTTATCCCTTATTAAACCCATTCATGAAAAGTAATGTTGTGTTTATATTTGCTGTTATTTTACTTTTATTTTATTTTTGATAGAATAAAAGGGACAGTGGGACAGCTACCAGAGGGAGGAGGACTAACTAAAACTGTGCCCAAAGGAGGCAACCTTTTTTCAAACAGGAGGAAAACTCATGCTTCTAGCTTCTTCTGTTTCTAAAGCAAAGGAACTTTATCTACCTCCAGTGCCTTTAAAAGTAGGCATGGAAAAACAGAAAAAGCATGCCATGGGGACATAATAGGAAGACGGCTCACTTGAGCGCACTCTGCACCATGCATGCTGTCTGGTAAAAAATAAATAAATAAATAAATATATAATCCCTTCTTTTCCTTATCAGACCATCTTAACACAGAAAAAATATACCAGCACAAAGCTGTATGTGTTTTCTTAGAAATCTATGTAAAGATGCCTTGCCAGTAAAAAGCCAGACTCAGTAAGGCCTGACTTTTTTATTGTCATTGACTCACCTCTCCGGCTAGTGAAGAGCCAGATCAGAACTGAGATTTATTCAGTGGAAAGCAGAGCAGCTGTCATGGTAACCATGATAGAGTGCAGATCAGGCTGCATATTTTTGTCCAAACATGACCCGAGTCCAAGAGCAAAGTAACAGAACCTGACCCGCACCCCGATTTTTTTTTTTTTTTTTTTTTTTTTTTATGTCCAAACCTGACCTGAGCCTGAGATTTTGCTTGTCCTCTATCACCAGGTTTGATTTACCATCTGAAACAGCCTATGTGTTGCCTTTAGTGTCGTCACGTAAACTCCAGCACTATACAGGAAGTTGCCCAGAACAGACAGTAGGTCCATCATTTTTATTTCATTTACATTAGAGTTACACTAAAATAACACTGACATGACTGAACCCGACCTGAACCCGAACATAATTTCAAAATTTTTGTCCAAACCCAGGTCAGGCTGGGTATCCACAGTCTAAACCATGGTAACCATTATGCACCACGTAAACATTCCATCAGCAATTTGCCAGAGTTAAAGCCAAGCCATGCTTTTTGCTGTCTACAATAGGGCTGCACAAAATGCAAACTTTCATACCTCGATATTTATGTAGCAACAGTGAAAATTAAGCATTCTTCAAAAACAGCATAATAATACCAAATTGACGTAGGAAATGCAGTTATTTAAAAAAAAAAAAAAAAACATTCATTTCAAACATTTTGCTGCAACCTGTGCTTCAACAATATTTTAAGTGAAACAACAGTAAAAAGTGGGAATTCTTCAAAAAAACAAAAACAAAAACAAAAAACAGCATGATAATACCAACTGAATGTAGAAAATGCAGTTACTTCACTTTTTTTTTTTTTTTTAACAAGACAGACTAATCACTCCCTCCGGCTAACCCTAACCATAAATATATTGTCCATATTGTTGCCTTTTGAGATATTAATATGTTGTGTGTTCATATCTAGGTAATGATATGATAATATGATGATATGATGATGGTTCAGCCATAGTCTGTGTGTCATCAGCAGTGATATTACATAATTTTAGCACACTGCACAGGAAGGGTCCACACCTCTGGATCTTTGGAACACCATGGACACCGTTGCTGATGCTGCATTGCAGTGATAGGCTGGATCGTTGCTCTAAAAGAATGCCAGAATTGAATGATACTGCATCACTATGGCAACAGCTCAAACTCTGTTCTCTCGAGCCATTTCGACCGCAAGAGCCATGAATTGACCAATGTCTACAGAGAGCGGTCGTCCTGTCTGCAAACAGTGCAAACCCTCAAGAGAAGCACGAATAGTTACTTTGCAATGTGCAGCAGGAAATACTTGATAAAGAACAGGATTGAATCTCCATGAATTGAGGAAAGCTTCCAATAATTACAGGGAGAAAAAACTGATAGGTAGCAGAGTTGAAAAAGGAAATGAACAGAATGATAAATTAAGGATTTGTTAAATGTTACAGCATAATGGGAAAGAAAAGAACAAATTAACCGAACAGTTTGTGATTAAAATGTTTACCAAACCATCCCTGAATGCCTGACAGCCGCAGGAATTAACTTGAATTAAACTGACTGGTGACCTCTCAGGGGGCCTGCATGCCTTTCACCTACTACGTGCCGGGATAGGCTTCAGCCTCTGTAACCCTGAAAAGATTAAAGGATTGGAGGAAATGAACCAAAGAATATTTAGATGAAGTGAACGGGGATAGTTTAAGGACCATACCAGTGATTATGCACGTTTAGCATGCTAATCTTTTCCCAAAGCAAGCATTCATGTTTTAGAACTCCAGCATGATTTTTCCTCCCTTTTCTCCAGCCACTGGTTTCCATTCATTCCACTACGATATGAAAATGAACTTTCAGAGACTTCAAACTTTCTTCACAGCAGTATTCCATCACAGTAATAAAGTCGTCCACATTAGTTTTCCTAAAAGCAGCAGCACTGTTGTGTTTTGATGGCTTGAAATCAGGTGGAGTGAAATGGTCTCTCCCCTGGAAAATAGTTCCTATACTAGGGAAATGTTTGTTTTACTCAGCCAGTTATGAGTTCTATGGTTTATGAATGGTGACGACTTTGTTGAACAGCCACCTTATAATGTTCTGTTTCTGCAGTGAACAAAGAATTCACATTTGAAAATGGAGGCATTTTGATTATATGCTGTGAAATCTTTAGTACTGTCACATGATTTGCAGAAAGGTTTGTTGCGATGTAAAATGTTTCAGAATTGTAGTAAAGGCCTCAAATATTCAAAATGACTGGTATGGTCCTCATTTGAGCAATTTTGAGTAGAAATGAGGGCAGAGTGGTCATTCATAAGCCAGCTTTCATAAGCCAGCCTTTTATGGATGTGGTAATATTCTAATTATTTGGAATGCAAACTTAACCGAGCACTCTAGGAAGCCTGAGCATGCTTGGTGCAGTTCACCAGGGACGGAGCTGATGGCTGGATGTTGCCCTTTAAGCTGTGCACTGAATCAATGAATCAAACTCTGAAAAAGGAGCACACGTCCATTGAATGCAGACTGACGCCATCTATTTTGTTCACTTTGCCATTTTCTTGTATATGCACCAGCTGTGAGTGATGGTGACCTTTTAAACCCGATACCCTAGCAGCAGGTTGCATTGTTGCTTTCTGTCTTGGAGGGGAGTTAGCCTGCTGAGCTGCAAGCCAGTGTTTTGTGGCCAGCAGAGGAGACAAGCATGAGGAGCCAGCATCTGACAGCAACATGAGGCGCGACTCTTGTACAGAGACTGTTGAAGCTTTTCTCACAGTCTCACAGCTCTGTCATTTAGGACATTTGAGCCTCTGTTGGAAGCAAAATCATGTTTACTCACAAGTATTTGCCAGCCAACTGGCTAGCTAACTGTATGGTGTGTGTGTGTGTGTGTGTGTGTATACCCTATTTTTCTGCTACTGATAGTGCTTTCAAGGATAAAACCACTGGCATATTACAGATTTAATTTTGTCAAGCTTGATTTCAAAAAGGGACAAAGTAGATCTGAAGCTGTATCTATCCCATGAAAGTTAATAGAGCTCCATGCTCTTTTCCAGCAAATCCCTGCTTCATATTCATACTATTCCACAAATTCACAGCAGGAGTTGCCCAGCGCAGCCCATCTTCTCATAAGTTTTACCTGTTTTCAAAGTTTGTTCCTGATGGTCACAGTCAAATTAAAACCAGAAAAGGCTGTGTATCAAACAGGGTTCTGATTATCTGTTTTTCAGCTACATTTTATTCCTGTGTGACAACATACAGGCCACTAAGAGTAGCTATGTCTCCATTTTTCAAAAACTCTACAGACGAAAATGCCAATTTGTGCAGGTTTTCATCAGTTACGTTAAAGGGATTATGCTGAAAAGGGTACTTAAATACTGTGTGCTCAAATGCTGACAGTCAGACATTATATGGAGATTGAATGACCTCTTTGCTACGGGCAGGACAGTTATTTGGCTGCTGTTGTGATCAGACACCAGCCACCATGTACAGAGCCAGTGTTGTGGCGTAGCTCGCCCCCAACCACAGAAGGCCTTCCTTACCCCTCTGCACAGCACATACAGGCCTTTCAATTCAGCAAATGATGTTATTTGTTAGTCTTAATGCACATAATACAGATACTTTTGATACAACTTTATACATGATGCACATACTTTTTTTTAAATTTGTAAGGCACATGTTTTTTATTATTTATTTTATTATTAGTTATAATATAATTTTTCTCTTGCAAATTGCAACTAACGCAATTTCTATTTTAATTTTAATCTCTCTCTCTCTCGCTCTCTCGCTCTCTCTTTCTCTCTCTCTCACTCTTTTTCTCACTCTTTCTCTCTCTCTCTCTCATGCACAGTTGTCTAAAACATGACTGGAAATTTTTCAAGATTTTTTACCTGCTATAATAACTAGTTAAAATGCAGTTAATATTTTCAAAGATGTTACACCTGGAATCACCTGGAATAGTTTTGTGGCAGCTGTGGCCTATCCTCTGACTTTTTTTTTTTTTTAACTTTTTACTTTTTTTCACAGCAGCTTCCACTTCAAAGGGAAACCTTGTTATCTCAGACTCAGGAATGTTTTTTTTTTTTTTTTTTTTTTTTTAAATGCACGAAATCTTACATTGATCTGACATTGATCCAGCATGATTTGATCTGACATTTAAATATATCATTTTAATAGCTGTAAATATAGTTCTCTTGTAGTTCAAAATAATAATAAAAAAAAAACAAAAACATTATGGTAACCTTTTTCAACTATTTGTTTTACTAATATTCAATCTTTTTTTTTTCTTTTGTTTTTCTTTTTGCATTTATTTATTTATTTATTTATTTATTCTAATTGGCCCATAAATGGGGATTAGACAGTATCACGTTATTTGAAGCAGCTTGCCATTCTGGTGTCTCTGGTGTGCTTATTTATTTAAACATTGTTGCCATTTACTGTTATTGCAGTGTTAATTATTTTTTAACGAGAGCATTTATTTTTCCAGTCATCTGATTTCTGCTGTACACGTCTTTCTCTAGTGTCTTTTAGCATGGATGCAGCAGTCTGTTTCTTGGTGTAAAACATAGACCCTCCAGAAAAACGCGATTATGCGATTTATGCGATTCCCGCATAAATCACCAAAATGTCGCTGATTATGCGGGGGTCAATTATTTTCCAAAAGGGCGCATAATTCCCGCATATTTCGCGTATTTTGCGAAATATGCGGGTCTCACTTGATTTCACAATTTCCGCATAAAATGAGAAAACTATAACTAAAGTAAATAAATGGGGTTGTGATGTTAATTTATATGCGACGCCCGGCCCGACGTCATCAGCTCGCGCATTCACAACACAACAACGAGCTAACGGAAGAACGGCGCCCACAGGAGAGAGAAAAGATGATATTGCACTGAACAAGGTTTAAGCCATGCTTAAGATGATAAAATAAAATAAATTAAACATTACCAGCACTTTCTGTGATGTAGCTTGCTTCTAGTATGCCTGTTTACCATAGGATATCTTTAAAATTGGTCTTTTTCATTCAGTAGTAGCCTAGTAACAGGGTGTGGGAGAAGAATCACCTTTTTCCAGTTCCCGCATATTTCGCATCTTTTCGCATATTTCACAACTATTCGCATACTTCGCAACTTCCCGCAATTTCACCGCATAAAATGACATAAAAAACCCGCATATTTAATCGCATAATCAAGGATTTTAGCCCGCGGAATCAAGGATTTTAGTCCGCATAATCAAGGATTTTTGGCCGCGTTTTTCTGGAGGGTCTAAAAACATAAACTTTTTCCGCTGATAAATCTGTTGATAAATTAAAAATGAGAAATTCACAACTCATACTTAATCTTATGAATTTAATCTCTTTATTGGCTGTGTTAATTAAATCAATATACAAACACCGTCACTCCAATTATAAAATCAAGACATTTCCACTGGTGGTGCTTCCTCCCTGCAGATGTGTGTTGCAGAAATCAGGGTTACCTTGGTATTTATGATCAAAGGCTCACACTGCACTTCTTTGCCCCAAATCTGTCTGTACTTCTGTGGCAGAGACTGAACCTTGATAGTGGCAGAACCTTCCTTTTTTTTTTCTTTTCAATTTTATTTTCTACAGAATACAAACAGAAATACAATAGTACAATTCAGAAAATCACACACAGGCAGACAAAAAGACAAAAAGAGAAGGGAAAAAAAGAGTTCTACATTTCTAACCCTCTCCTATACCAAGTAGCCTAACAAATCTAATCCAACACGACTGAAAAGCTTCCCTCAAACAATACCAGTTCTAATCATTCTTGCCACTTTAAACATCCCCGTTCTTTTCTCTTACTGTTCAAATTCAAACATAATATCATGATACAGCTGACAAAAAAGGAGACAATCATAGTCCAAAAAATATCCACATTCTTCTCCACATTGACATTAAATCTCTTTCAGCAGGCGCCCATGTTTCAGCGTATTCAGAGTTATTATTCTGTCAACTAAACACTCCCTTTTCCAACTGAATCACCTCCGTAGCTGCAGTGATCCATTCTTTCTGAGTGGGTGAATGTAAACAGATCCAGTTCTTCATAATTACCTTCTTTGTGACCAGATATGATGACAGAAATATATTTTTACTCTTTGAAGATATTCTGCTGAAGCTGTGCAAATGTCCCAGCATGCATGATTGTGGTATGAGTGGAATAGTTATATCAGTGTGCGACATGGCCTGCTTACTTACACCAAACCACAGAGCCTTGATTTTACTGCAGTCCCATAACATTTTGGCCAGAGTTCCTTCAACAGCACCACATTTTATACATGTAATCTTATACATATATTGTTATTCTTTTAGTCTGCCTCCATCTGCTACACAGGATAAGATGTAATTTCCATGTTAATGCTACTACAAATTAAAGGGCGGGATGAAGACAGCTAAAGTATCATTATTCTTCGGAAGATAACTCAGGTTGTGAGGAAGTTACATGTACTATTTAAAGCTGAACTAAAAGAAAAATGTTTGGAAGAGTAATTTATTTAGCATAAAGCTGTTATTCCTTACTTGCCAAATATGAATTCGGATTCAGGTACATCCCTTTATGTGTCATTACAATACTGTAGCACATTCATAATATGAGCAAAATGTGTTCATTAGCACTTAAAGACCTAAGACGCTGGAGAAAATAAATTCTTTGTTTGCTCTTTTTGCAGACAAGATCAATGTGGTCTTTCCACAATAGCAGATAATCCATCATAACACCCAAGTATTTATATGAAAAAACCTGCATGAGTGGTTGATGTGTTCAGCCTCTCCCCCACTCACAGCAACTCGCCATGACCAACTGTATGAAGTAGCCAAATGTTACTCAGCAAAAAATGAGCAGCTGGGGAGTGTACCTCTTCGGTTATTTGGAAATGATTCAGCTACCTGAAGTCTGACCAAGCGCAGAGCGGTATTTGGTGCAAATGATGTCGGCAATCAGTCCCGGCAGAACAGGAAACACCACTAACCTCTTTCACCACCAGCTGTTTTTTCAACCATTACCCCATACGAAAAGAAATCAAAGCCATGCAAAGACTTAATCAGTGCAATTATGTACTGTATATACTGTATCTAAAGATATGATGCCCAAAGAGATGTTGGTTTGGTTGAATGTTTGCAACCCATTCATTCTGATACTAAATAATTATAAACATACTTAATGCCCTCCGGTTTCTGTAGGTCTTTCCCAAAGAGAATACTCCTAAAACTAAATTAAGCATTATTGTTATTATTATCATGTGCTTGCCTTGACACAACAACACATCTTATTCTCTTGCATACTTGCATATTATTATTATTATTATTATTATTATCATTATGCACATTTTTCAGCGCACTAATCCTCCCACAGTTTTTGCATTACCCCCACACAATAAATTAGAAAAACGTGCGGCCAGACTGGGATAAGTGAGCGATTACTTTTAGAAGCAATTAGTGTTGCAAAATTCCCGGAATTTTCAAAGTTGGAAAATTTCCATGGGAATTTTCGGAAATTAACGGGAATTAACGGGCATTTTTGGGAATTTATATTCACTGCATTCACCCGGTCATATACATATATACTTAAAAAGCATTTTCTTTCTCTGTATAATAATCCTATGTCTGTTCTGTTGTAGGATATTAATACAACGACCAGCAGTTATCCAGTGTTAGTAAGAGGTTTAGGCTATTAATTCAGGCATAGGACTGTGTGCAGTACTATTGTTAAGGTGTGCATATGAAGTGGTTCAAACTACGCATTAAAATGTATAGAAATGCAGGAAATTGAATCGTGATGCTGATGTAGTGATCGTCTGTCTCAGTGGAAGTGCTGTAGCCTAGTGGAGTATAGGCTACTGATTGATGATGATCAAATGTGTTCGAAATTATTTGCATATGTGAATCACGGTGCACAGTTGAATTTGCATTGAATCATGCAACATATTTGTTTCCACCAAAATGCAAAGTTGACTGTTTATATTATAAGTTTTATATTTAAGTTTTATTTCACACACTTGGGTATGGGGATGATGATTTTACAGTATGCTGGCATTGTGGCCTTTGGGTTAGAGGTGAGTCCTGAGTTCAGGAGATTAGGGTTTTCATTTCCAAAATGGTGATATTGATGTTGACATTCATTTTATTGATTATTGTTTATTTTTGCCCCATTCACCTTAAGTTAACAACAACAAAAATGAAATTTCTTAATTTATTAAAAGCTTAAATTTCCATGGAAACTTTTTAAAAAACCTCATTCAAATTGATGACAAGAAAAAAAAAACGAAAATTCCCAAAATTCCCGAGCCAAATTTTCCCGGGAATTTTCGGAAGAATTTGAAAAAAGTGACAGCAAAAATCTTCTGAAAATTTCCAATATTCCAGAGCGAAAATTCCCACGGGAATTCCCACGGGAATTTTCAGAAACTTTCCGGGAAATTTACTGGAAACTTTCCACCCCTTTGCAACACTAGAAGCAATCCAACTTACCGATTTTTTGCAATTCCACCTTAACGAAAAATTTGTCCCATAGGAAATGAATGACGAAAATTTCGCAAGCCTCTAGGGCGCACAGATTTTGCGCTATGCCCACACACAAAATATGAAAAAAGTTTGTCTTGTGGAGATGAAGCTGGATGTCAATTTTCAAACCAATCGGACTTTGCATTTTTTCTGAAAATCTTCTCTTTAACTTGCTCATACAGCCACAATTTTCACTCCACATGCATAAAAAGTGATAAAGTAGTAGGAAAATTGGTTTTGCTTCTGAAAATCTAACTACAGAAGCAAACCGCCTTAAACTTTTGACACACTGATACTTAACAAGGCAGGAGTGCCAGCTCTCTGCCTCATAGACTTCCATTATAACTGAAACCCAAAATCTGGGGAGAGAAGGAGAAAAACAAACTTTTCTACCTCACTCAGAAACGGACAATTTTTAGGAGTTGGCACGCAATTTTCACAGTTTGCCAACGAAAGCCTTACATTTCTGGTGATATGTTTTATTTTCCTATCGGACTAAGGGCCCTATCTTGCGCCAGACTCCCTAAACCCGCTATTTGCGGATTTAGGATTTAGAAAGAGGCGTTCCCCCGTAAAAGTTGCTATCTTGTGCACCTCCCGCTATCCGCAAAACACCTGCGCTACCCGCTATATTATGCATAGGCGTGTTTTGGGCGTTAAGCCAGTTAAACCAATCAGTGTGCCAGGTGTCATTGCCTTTAAGGGCAGGCTGCGCTATCCTAAATCCTAAATCCTAAATCCTAAACCCGCGATGGAGAGAGGGAGGTAGATTTTCTCAGGGCTTCTACTGAGGCTAAAGCAAGTTGGCTTTATATACATATTATATATTATATTATAGGCGAGTTAATTCGGGAGGTGGAGCCACATGTGTCCAAGTAGACGTGTCACAAGGTTGTACTGATTGAGTAAAATCCCCGGGCCACACCACAGACACACAAGAGGCAGAGGTGGAACTATGTGTAAACTAATTTATTGACAAGGTAGATTGGGCAAATAAAATATTAAAAATAAAAATATAGCACAGCTGCTGGCTTATGATAAAACAATAAAACGTGCTGGCGTAAGTGTCCAATTAAAACAGTCTTTCCTCTAAACAGTCTATATGAGTAATATACTCAGTCCATTCCGGCGGCGTCCCGGTATCAGTCCGACCGTCTGCGTGGCAAGGCTCCGTCGGCGCGCATTGAAGCCGCCTGGGCGCGCTCTCGTAACAGCCCAAACTTTAGGGATAGCGGATTGCGGGTGGTCAGGACCACCCGCAATCCGCTATCCCTAAAGTGTGTGCGCAAGATAGCAACTTTAGGGATAGCGCATGAAACACGCCCACGGACACACCTCCAGGCGCAAATGACGGAGTCGGCATAACGGATAGCGGGTAGCGGGTGGCGCAAGATACCGTTTAGGGATAGCGGAGGTTCCTAAATCCGCAATTTGCGGGTAGCGGGTAGTGGCAGCGGATAGCGGGTGGCACAAGATAGGGCCCTTAGTGTCATTGATTAATAAGCATTTGTTTGACCATTACTTTGAGGAGATTATCACACAAGCACCACTGTCACTCATACTGTGAACTTTCTAAAACATCACTTCTGTCTCTGGGCGGACAAGCCAAGATGGCAGAGTGGTTAGAGTCTCTACCTGCCATGCAAGAGACCAGGGTGCGACTCCCCGACTGGACAAGAGGGCATCCCTTGTTTATTACCTAATTTAGTTGTTAACCATGACAATAAAGTGGTTCTTATTATTCTGCCTGTCATTGGCTAGACGAGAAACACAGTGGCATTTAGGGTTTCTGTAATTTTCATTTCTGTGCTCTTTGTGTATGCTGAATATTTCTACAGTGCAGGGGTATGACTTTTACTTTATCACAAGATCAAAGTATGTCTTTCATCACTGGCCACGAAACTCACATTCATCTATGTCTATTAATATTTACCTTTCAGTGTAAATTTCGAAGCAATTTTGATTTGACTCTAGAATGCCCCTAAATGCCTCTATTTTTCTCTCCTGTTGTGTCTCAGTGGCCACTAGCACTGCTGCCTCTACATCCCAGCCTTTGCCCCAAACACCAAAGCATCTCCCTAGCAATCACCCCAAACACCGTAGCAACCACCCCAAATACCATAGCAACCATCCAGAACACCATAGCAACTGCCTAGCAACACCTTAGCAACCATTAGGAACACCATAGCAACCACCAAGAACACCATAGCAACTGCCTAGCAACACCCTAGCAACCATAAGGAACACCATAGCAACCACCTAGCAAGGCCCTAGCAATTACACAGCGATTCCTAAGATCTGGAACTGCTCTCATTTCTGGGGTTGGATTTGATCAAAATATGTGCGAAGTTGCTGTGATGAGTTGTGATGTTACCAACAACAAGCTAAATTTGTCGATTTCTTCTGTTCTTGAGAAACGTTACAGCATTGATAAATTAAAAGACTAACAATTAGCCAGTCTAAATGTAGCCTTTGCTGCAGCGAAGCCTGATGACACAGTCAGTCACCCTACTGTGATTGGTTTAACCAGAGTCAGTGCTTGTTCCACCTTTGGGCCAAGACAGTAGTCTTGATAGAGACATGGACAGAACTCATTCAACCACAGCGTGATTCATGGAGTCTGGAAACCAGACCAGTATTCCTTCAGGTTCCCCTGCCACTCACAGGCTTCCCTTTGGGTTGGCCAACTTTGTTCTTTTGCTCACTTACAAAGCCTGCTGCAGATCAGATGCTGTGAGCACACACAGATGAAACAATTGAAAAGCTGCTGTTATGTAAATACATTAAAAGATTATCTTAATCACTCAGTCTGTCATACCTGAACTCTATTGTTGCTGAAGAGGAATGACAGCACAGCTACAGTGGTGCAATATGTACTTTTCCACTGTTGCTGGCAATTAAATCCCACCATGTAAGCCTGTTTTATGACTGCAGAGACAGGCAAAGTATGTCTATAAAAAGAGATAAATATTGTGCAAATATATAATGTCCCTGCTAAATCTAATAGAGAATTTTGCCACTGTTAGTATCAGTATTGTCAGTAATAGTATTAGTACTGTTAGATGAGGACTGTATCTTGCTTGAACTGATGGTTTCCCACTTGGCATCCATTCCTCTTGTGGCAGCCTGAAAGGGGCTTCTCTTTCTGGACCTTAAAACCCAAATTATTTGCAGTAACCAGTTTCTAAGTTGAAAATTGTTCTGAAGACTGGCTTTCTCGCTCAGCGAAAAAGTGACAAATCTTGTTTCTGTCAGCGGTGTTTCCAAGCAGCTAGGAAATCATTTTGCTTTGGTTTTAAAATAGCGAATATATTTATACTTAAATTAATTTCACTTGTTATTGTCTTTGTTAATCTTCAAACACCCTCATTTTCTCTGCTCATCTTCCCTCTTTAAGGAAAAAAAGGAGAAGAGCTGAGGCAGTCCTCCTCTACATCAAAGTTTGGGATAAATCCTGTATACTGTATAACTGACACTTGCCGCCCCCACAGTACTCTACACAGCCAGCACTCTACCAAAATTCTGTTTTCCCTGTCATCCTGTGGAAACCACTGGAAACTTGATGAACTCAAGCCTGTCACGAGGCTGCAATTAAAAGAATGAAGTAGCTATAATGAAAATATATCTTACCAGTTTGAACTATGTTCTTATTTCAGTTTTAACTGCTGCCAAGTTCTTTTAATGCCAGTCAGATTATAGCTGAAAAAGATGTGTAATACATACAGTATGGACAAAAGTATTGAGGAAAACCTCTAAATCACTGAATTCAGGTGTTTCATCCAGTCCCATTGCCACAGGTGTATAAAATCCAGCAGCGAGCCATGCAGTCTGCCTTTACAAACATTAGTGAAAGAATGGCTCGTTCTAAAGAGCTCACTGAGTTCCAGCATGCTGCTGTAATAGTAATGTAATAGGATGCCACCGCTGCAACAAGTCAGCTGGTGAAGTTTCTTCCCTCCTTGATATTCCACCATCAGCGGGAAGTGGGATTATTGCAAAGTGGAAGTGTTTATGAACCACAGCAACTCAGCCACCAGGTGGCAGCGCCACGTAAAGTCACAGAGCGGGGTCGCCGAGCGCTGAGGCTCATAGTGCGTAAAAGTGGTCAACGCTCTTCTGACTCAGAAACTGCAGAGCTCCAAACCTCCTCTGGCATCAACATCAGCACAAAAACTGGGAGCTGGGAGCTTGTCCATATAGTGCATCAACAGCTGACACAAATCTTGTCTTTATTGTCGAAATATGTATGTGTACTGACTCAGTCAGCAGTTTTTTTTCGCTGTGTTAGTTTGTTACTCAGTGTTACTTTGTTACAACCAGTGTGACACTGGTTGTGTTGTTGTCGGCTGCCTTGTTGAATCCTCCTTCCTGCGCTCCATTGATTGAAGTTCAGCATGAACATATCTTAGTCAGTTTGCTCACTTAAGATTTTGGGGTTTGTTAAATCACCATCCTGAAATATGTTTTGTTTTCAAAAACTATGGGCTTATAAGTCCTTTGAGACTGCAACAGTGATGAAGGGTTCCAAATAAAATTGATTTTGAATTTATTCAGTATGTCATCAAAGCTTTCCTCACAAACAGTACTCATTTCAAGATTTCTTGGACTTCAGAGGTAGTTTTGTCCGTGATATTGAATTTCTGGATGAGCTGTTGCTTCCGTCATATATAGTTTTGCTCTAACATTTCTTCCTGTGTCCCTTTTGCTCCTCTGTCTGAATTTGCCTGTGCAGTGTTGCACTCTGTCTTTGTGAACAAAGGATTGTAATTCTCAGTGACTGACACTCCGACTTTTTCTTGAGATTAAAAGTCCTCATGGAGATCATCTCCCACAGAGCCTCACTTCTAAGGAAAGCAGTGCCAGCTGCTGTTAGGAAAGCACTGGCCACAGGCTGCTTGGAATCTTGCCTTGATGCACTTTAGAATAAACTTTCCTTTAAGTACATTTGTCATTTCTCCTATTTTTATCCACTTTCACTTGTGACTTGGATCTGTAATGATGGCACTGTAAACTGTGTTTTGACATGAAACTGGAGACTGGAAATTGAGATACAGTGAACATCTACTGATCAGTCACCTTCATAAGCTGACATCTGCCTGTAAGATTAATATAAGCGGGAGATTTGTATTTACCATATGTAGCTCCAAAGTATTAGTGAATCCATCCAGCACCATTCACTTGTCCTTACCTCATATTACAGTGAATGTTAAATGTTAAATGTTGATGAGATAGTTACATTAAAAGGTATTAAATTTTATACAACATAATACCATCATTTTTCTAGTTAAGACATACATAATTTAATGCTGAAGCTTAACAGCACTCAGCCGTAAAACTCAGCTTCACAGAAAATATGTTTCATAGTCATGACAGTTTGGATTTTACTGCACTTTCAAAATAAGAGGAGAAAAAGCATGAGCTTGTTGAACACCATGTCAGGCCAAAACAAAGGGAGTGTGGGCCAAGGGTGGCCAGCGGGTCCCAAATTGACCGGCCCCGATCTAGATTCTAGATAGAACACTTTGTGAGCTCAGTAACAAGTGCATTCATGATGCAAACATACAGGCCTGTGTGTTTATTGAAGGTGATCTCTGCTGGTTAATTGAATCCCTTGTATCTCTGGAGAATACAGTAGCATTAGGCTTACTGGTAATGTTAGTGACTGAACCATTAGCACACTTGGAGTATCATGCATACCTAAACAGAGGCACTGCTGATATGATCAAATGGTAGGGTATGTGTTGTCTTGTGAAAAAAAAGAGCTTCATATATCACCATACACCACAGAAAGGCAGTGCATTTCTGTTTTTTTTTTTCTTTTTTTTTTTTTAAACAGATGGTTCACCCATTTGAAAAATTTAATGTTTATTTCACCTCCCTGCTCCTCCTGTTCTGTAGCACAGTAGTGGCTCTATCTTCCTCTTATTGTTACTGAGTGCTGGATACTGGCTGGATGCTCCACATGCTAACTGTTAGCCTCCTGCCATTGAGGTGGACTTCCCCCCAGCTAACATTATGAAAAATAACCACCTTAATCCGTTTAAAGAAGGTTTAGCATCACTTTACAAGCATCGCGATTAATAGGACCATCACATGTGTTTTTCCTGTTATCTTCATCCAGAAAGATCCAGTAACTTCTGCACCTCCTGTATCACTCTGCCCCAGAGGAGCAGTGGCCGCCATAGAGACAGAAGCAGATTGCTTGAGTTTGGCATTGTTTGTTTTCTTCACTGAACAAATCCATATATTGGAGGACAAAAAAAAACAATTTTCTCCAGGGTGTGAGGGAATTCTCTCTGTTGCTGTAGGTCACATTTAGGCCTCTTTGAGCTGCATTAATAAGGTGTACTGACATAGAGAGACATGGCCAGGCAGATTGACGCTCCTCATGAACACAGAGCTATTGTTGTATTTTGAAGAATGTTTGCTGGAGGGAAGTCTACCTCAGTGGCAGTTAGCATTTGGAGCACCCAGCCAGTATACATCACTCTACATTTTTCAAAATGGGCAAACTATCCCTTTAATGGGAACCAACTCTGACGTGTAAAAGTAACTGGTGGTTAACTCGGTCTTATCTTTGTGTCTTGCAGGACTCATTGACTACAACTTCCACTGTTTCAAGAAAGCCATACAGGAAGTCTTTGATGTCCGTATCAAGGTTCAACAGAATCGCAAACTCCTCAATCAGAGGAGGTGGAGCAAACAGACTGTGACCAATGGAGGCCTCACCAACCCACACTGAGAGCTGGTGACCTCGCATATCAGTCACCCAGCTGTAACTGAGCTTAACTCCTAAGATTATCCCATTCAGCTTAGCCATTAGGTGATAAGAACATCAGCCCAAAAAAAATCATCTGTGGTTCCCTGGTTGATCACTGACTCCAGCGCTCCATGCTGACAGCATACATTACACTGAGTCATAGTAAGCCAGAAGCATTATCTCAAAACTAAGAAAATCAGAACTTGTAAACTCCTCTGTAAACAGTATATGTCCCATCAGACTTGCGCCACTTGGTTTATTTCCATACAAAGTGAACGCTGTGAGCACTGAGAGACAAATCACTACAAATCGCTGTGCAGTAGATGGATAAGTGGATCGTCTGAAATAGGGTTACCCTAAAATAAACCTGATAAAATCAGCTATATTCATTTAATTATATTTTGTTTTCAAGTGTATCAAATCCACAGGTCATATGAAGACCATGAGCCACTTTTTATTAATAAAGACCTGTTTAGTCTTTAAGGAAAATGTTAGTAGCCTGTGTGTGTTAGTAATGGGGCATGCTGTCATCTCACACCGTGTATGCTTAAAGGTGGTAGTTATCATCACTCAATACAGTGGAGACTAAACTGTTATCATGCAGCACCGGAGCCGGTGGTTATCCTGGTATCCATGTTGTTATCGCTTAATGGGTGAGTTGAACAGTGAGACAATCTTCAAAACAGTGAGTGTATTCTTTAAAAATCCTCTGATGTTCTACTGCCTTGCTTTTTTCATTTTATTAGACACAAGAGACTTGGACAACACACTGGAGGGACATGTCGCTTGAAAGTTTTTTCCAAGTTTGATAGCACTTTGGCACTATCGTGATTTTTCTACTGCACTCCGTCCATCAAAGCTAATCTCTTGTGATATCTCAGACACCACTGGTCCTTGATGAAACTTAAAGGGATAATATATATTTTCATTGCTGTTGATTGTGGTATATATTTTCATTGTTTAAACTGTCACCAAACTTTGAAGGTTCACATTTCTGAATTTGATGAAAGTTGGAGAGGTGACGTGTCTTCACACTTTGTTCTAGTATTTTTTAAAAATGCACTTTTTGGCCCAATGAGCACACTTTAATTAGGTATCTCAAACACCCCAGACCACCCCAGACAAAATTAAGTGGCAATGCATTTGGGAACTCCATTTTTTGAAAGCAGTGATGATCTGATTAGGCTGCTAATAATGGTTAAAATTTCAATTTTTGAAAGGCTGAACTAAAACTACTAGTCAGAATTTGGAGGGATGATGCATGTTGTGGTTGATTGGCTCAAGGAGCGTCTACATCAGTTGTGTGGGGCGACCTGTTTATTGCTGCCTCATTCCAGTTGTAAGCTGGAAACCTGTTTAGAGGCCATCCAAACATATGGTGAGGATGTCATTATTCTGTCGGTGACACATCAATTTGTAGCTATATTTGTCGTGTTCCCACCAGCTGGGGTTTGAATCAGAAAAAAGAAAAGACAGTATGCTAATGTGCCAACTGGAGACTTACCCATTTTAGAAACAACATGTATGGTGTACAAAGAAGAGTGGAGACTTATACATGCGAGAAACACCACATGTGACATTTCAGGACATCCAGTATAAAATGTTGTGCAATGAAACTGAACAATTCATCAAGCCAACCATGCCAACCCCAAGGCTGTGTCCACACGGTGTTTTTGATCAAAGAAAACTTTTGGAAAATGCTGTCTGGAGTGGAATAGGCTGTTTTGGTTTGCAGTGTGGACAGTGAATTTGAAAACGTTATTTTCAACAACTTGTATTAATTTGTGACGTTTAGGAGGAACTCAGCCTCCTCCTCTGTCCATATAAACCACTCAACCATTGTTCATTCCACTTCCTTTTCCCTACAGTTTTAGACATTATAAAAATGTTTTTAACCCTATTTGCTCTTGAGTTTGTAGCTAACTGGGAAATGTCAACAAAAAGCTGCAGTCACATGCTCACATCACAAATATGTGCATTTTTCCACTCTTGCATGGAGAAAGAATTTTCAAACGCACTCCCATGTAGATGGGCACAGATAAGTTTGTGTTTTCAAAAAATCCATATCCGTGTGGACACGGCCTAAGTCATTTAGTTTTTATGTATTTCTATCACTATTTATTGTATTGCTTAAGTTATTAACAAAAATTTGTACTGCTTCTACTGCTTCTGTTGAGCATAAAAATGTTTGTGCAATATTAAAATTTGATCAAATTTTGCCCTTTGCATTGATATTTTCTTATTTAGTATACCATAATTTGCAAAGGGAAAAAACACACCTAAAGAAACTACAACACAACTGACCAGGTATCCAGTTGAAAACTCCTCCATACCAAACTCCCAGCAGGGTCCGCTATGAGTAGATCAAGATTCTTGAAGAATCACACACTGTACAGTTTAGGGACAATAGCTGTTATTTGTAGCCACTGCTTCTTTGCATATGACTTGGATCAAGTCCACATCATCCAGATCTAAAAATATTTTATTTCAAATTGTTTTCTGTCCATATTGGCAATTACTCTAAGATTTTTAGTTCCAGCCAGGATCACATGATCTGTTATACAGTACTTCAGCTGGGAATATATCAGTTTCTGTGGTTTAACAGTGGTCAGCCTACAGATGGCTCCATACTAGGCCCATATGATACAGAACTGATGAGTGAGTTGTCCTTTCAAAGTCCCTTGAAAACGTTGGCAGTCGCTGTTTCCTTCTTTGTCATCCAGCAGAAGTTAAGCCATGTTTGACAGATTCCACTGATGTGCTCTTGATGTTTCTGAGGATTAAAATGGTCAGGACTAGGAGAGAAGTTATGTCATATACATTCTGAATGTATTTAAAGACAAAAACCTTACTGCTGTGTTGCTGGCTAAAGCACACTGAGGCTGCAAACAAATGGACCCGCGGCTGCTCTGGATTGTGTCATCATTATTACACCACCGCTGGATTAACATACAAAAGACTGGGATGTCCAATTGAGATAAATGAAGTCACCACGGCACACACACACACACGCACACATACACACACACACACACACATGAACATACACATACACACACAGATGGGACACTCTATAAGACAAATACATGTTTGCTACAATATTGCATTGTGTGTATGTGTACATTTGTGTGTGTGTGTATGTGTGTGTGTACATGTGCAGACATGCGCTGCCTTGCCAGGTCAAATGTGGATTGCGTAACAGCTTCTGGTGGCTGGACGTGTGTTATCGTCTGCACTACAATGTGTTACATAAGACAATTTGATGTTTAGAGTTATAATCCGGCCTCCGCTCTGCCTGAATGCTCTCCATCTGGGATTTCCAGCTTTTCTCCGTCCTGAGCTCTCCACTCGCCTCGACTCTCTGCTGCTTTTTCACACAGAAAATGAAATTGGACCTCAAAGACTAGGTCAAGCCAGAAGACTGCTGAAGTCTTACCCGATGAGGATTGCACAATTAAACTAACAACAACTAACTAGAATTACAAAATGGGTTTCTGTTTCACACAGAGGCTGCTGAATACAAAATGTATTTTAAAGCGCTATTACTGCAAGGTTAATGTTCAGGAATAATTGTGTGTGAGACTCCATTGCCAGTATATGTAATGTTACATGAGGTTTATTGCTCCATTACACAAGCCCAACCGGACTGAGCAGACCAAATCAAACACACCGAAAAAAAATCTTGTCAGGTTTGGAGCTGGTCTGGGTCCTGGGTCAAGAAGCAGGATTAGTGGTTAAAGGACCACACCAGTGATTCTGACAGTTTGGCCACTGTACTTTTTCCTCATATTTTTTTTCATTGCTACAAGCCATTTTGTAAATCATGCAGGGGTACTAAAGGAATTTTTGGTTGAAACAGCCACCTGATAATGTTCTGCTTCAGCGGCTAACAAAGTCATCAGCGTTCATAAACCACAGATGGAAACCACTGATAACTGTCTGGAGGCTCTGGCTGAGGGACCTTTTCACTCCGCCAAATTCAAGTCATCAAAACACAACAGTGCTGCTGCTTTTAGGAAAACTACTCTGGAGGACTTTATTACAGTGATGGAATACTGGTGTGAAGAAAGTCTGAAGTCTCTGAAAGTTAATTTTCATATCGTAGTGGAATGAATGGAAACCAGTGACTGGAGAAAAGGGAGGAAAAATGCTATTGCAGCTCTAAAATACGATTGCTTGCTTTGGGAAAAGATTAGCAGAAACAAGAAGTATGTAAAATTATTGGTGTGGTCCTTTAAGTTCGGAATGAGGTTTATGAAATTTAAACAACTTTGCTTTGGTTAGGGTGAAGGTCATAAAAGAAAAACTTTCATACAGAAATGTCACTCATATCGTGTCTTGGGAACTGAACCGGGGTTGGCAGAGCTGTAAATGCCTTCAAACAGCCACTCCTGCAGACTTCTACAGCCTGACTTTCCATTGTACTATTTTAGTATCAAACTACTTTCTGTTTCTTTCTGCATCTCCTCCATCTAACCCTTTCAAAGTGGGAAAATATTCCTTTCGCTTTTCATGCACAAAGCATGTTATTTGTATTTTTAGGCCATATCATGTGCTTGCCCCAAGCACTAGCTCAACCCGACAGTCGGGATTATAATTGGTGTTTAACATCCATTAGTGTTACCTTCCTTTAGGAGACAAACCCAAAAGCCCTAACAGGTAAAACAAGTAAAACAAAAATAAATCCTAAACATATTGCAGGTTTCTCCCCAGAGAGCATCTTCCGATCTGGGAGATGAAGGGAACGTCAGGGTGTATACAGCAGCACTGTTTGAAGAACACTTCTGACAGCCACCCAGGCTGCTGCTGCACAGGCTGTAGGAGGCTGTTTGTTTCTGGATGTGTGTGTGTGTGTGTGTGTGTGTGTGTGTGTGTGTGTGTGTGTGTGTGAGTGTGTGTGTCTGTGTCTGAGACAGAGAGAGAGAGAGAGAGAGAGAGAGAGAGAGAGAGAGAGAGAGAGAGAGAGAGAGAGAGAGAGAGCAAGAACAGAGTGTGAACCTACAAGGTTATGTATGTTACTGGCTGTCAGAGAAAATTAGGGTGTTTTTGACTGTCACTCATACTCACACACACACTGTCTGGAGTGTGTAGCATGCCAAGTAGGACTCTGGACTTTTTACTGTTGAAAGCCCATTCAGCATGTCACCTTAACCTGAGCCACAGGCTGCACCACTGATCATCATCAAAGGTCATTTGAAATTTGAAATCTAATTTTCGACTTATCATAAACTAGGTATGACGCAACTCCTTTTTCCCAGCTGAAGGATATTATGAAAGAATACGTTTTTTCTTGTTTGTTTGTTTGTTTTTTTTGTTTTTTTGATAATTTTCTGGAAGGATCTTCCTAAGACTTTCTTGTGAAGGTTTTTGCTAAATAAATAAATAAATAAATAGATAGATAAATAGATAAATAAATAAAAAACATAATAACAACTAACTCAATAATGTTAAATAAACATTTCTTAATGCAATTAAAAATGTCTAATACTTTAAATTTTGACACAAATTTACTACAAATCAATCAATCAATCAATCTTTATTTATATAGCGTCAAATCACAACAGAAGTTATCTCATGACGCTTTACAGGTAGAGCAGCTAAAGACCCTCTACAAATTACAGAAGAAAAGAGAAACCCACCAGATTCCCTCCTGAACATGCTCTCAACAGTGGCAAGGTAAAACTCCCCTTTAACGAGAAGAACCCTCAGGTAGAACCAGACTCAGGGCGGGCAGTCATCTACCTCTACGGGTTGGGTGGAAAGGACAAAGAGAAAGAGACAAAGAGACAGAGACAGGGAGATAAGGACAAACTGGGACAAATGACAACAACAGAACACCAGAGTATCCTGACAGGTAATCTAGATGGTAGTGACACACATCATCCAACCTTCTCGTCTGCAGCTGGATGACCTTCCAGGATGAGCAGGACAGTATAACCTAGACAAGACACAGAAAGCACAACGAAAGCAAAAGGGACAGAGGACTCTGGAACAATAACATGCACTGAGTAAAAGGGGAGGATTTTTTAAGTCTACTCTTAAAGGTAGAGAGAGAATCTGCCCTCTGAACTGAGACTGGAAGTTTGTTCCACAAACGTGGAGCCTGGAATTGGAAAGATCTGCCTCCCGTTCTAGTCTTAGAAATTTTGGGAACCACCAATAAACCTGCATTTTGAGAGCGCAGTGCTCTGGCAGGGTGATAAGGAACTATGAGCTCTTTCAGATAAGATGGTGTCTGCCCAAGAACTTTATAGATGAGGAGAAGAGGTTTAAATTATATTCTAGATTCTACAGGAAGCCAATGTAAAATCCTGTAAAACAAATGTAAAAACAAATCCTCATCAAATATTACTCTGAGATTCCTGACGGTGGAACTGGAGGCCAAGGTAATGTCGTCCAAAGTAGCTATATCATTAGAAACTGATTCCCTAAGGCAGGGGTGTCGAACTGGTGCCATGGAGAGCCAAGAGGCTGCAGGTTTTCATTCCAACCGAAAACTCCACCAGGTGATTTCACTGATGAGTTCCTTCTCTCTGCTTGGAGGTGGGGTGATCAGTGAAATCACCTGGTGGAGTTTTCGGTTGCAATGAAAACCTGCAGCCTCTCGGCTCTCCATGACACCAGTTTGACACCCCTGCCCTAAGGTATTTAGGACCGAACACGATAACTTCATTTTCTTTTGAGTTTAATAGTTGAATTTGTGGCCATCCAGGCCTTTATATCCTTAAGGCAGGCTTACTTGGCTGATGAGTTTCATTCAGCTTTACGGATAAGTACAACTGAGTATCGTCCGCATAGCAGTGGAGTGTTTCCGGATAATATTACCTAAAAGAAGCATGTAAGAGATGAATAGAATAGGACCAAGCACAGAACCCTGTGGAACACCATATGTTACCTTTCTGAAGGAGGATTCATTATTAACATAAACAAACTGATGTCAATCTAATAAATAAGACTTAAACCAGCTTAATGCAGTTCCTTTAATGCCAATTAATTTCTCTAATTTCTGTAATAGGATGTGATGGTCAATAGTATCAAATGCTGCACTGAGATCCAATAATACAAGTACAGAGAGAAATCCATTATCTGATGCAGTTAGGAGGTCATTAGTAACTCTAACCAGAGCTGTCTCTGTGCTATGGTGCACTCTAAATCCAGACTGAAAGTTTTCAAATAGTTCATTATGCTGTAAGTAGTTACAGAGCTGGTTAGTGACTACTTTCTATAATATCTTTGAGAGAAAAGGGAGATTAAATATTGGTATAGTTGGCTAAGACATCTGAGTCAAGAGTAGGTTTTTTGAGAAGCAGTTTAATTACAGCTACTTTAAAGGACAGTGGCATGTAACCTGTCGATAGAGACATATTGATCATATCTGGCAAAGCGGTGCTAACTAAAGGTAATACTTCTTTAAGCAGCATGGTTGAGATAGGGTCTAGGAGACAGGTAGATGAATTAGAGGAGGAAATAAATGAAGTTAGTTCCGAGAAATTAATCAGGGAGAAAGCTTCTAAATTATTATCTTCTACAGAGGTCTCTAAGGGGGTTGGGTTGATGCTAATTGTGGCATTAAAAGTTCATGAAGTCAGTACTACTGAGAGTTGAGGCCTTTCAGTAAATTTTAAGACTATCTTGCCAGGATAAGCGAGATTCTTCCGTTTTTGTAGAGCAACATAACCTTTCAAGTCTCGGTGAGGTTTGTTTCAGTTCACGAGTATGCGAGTTATACCATGAAGCTAACCTCTTTTGTTTTCTAGTCTTCTTTTTTTAGAGGAGTGACGGTGTCAAGTGCTGTTCGCAGTGAGGCTACAACACTATCAGAGGGACTAAAGGTAGTGTAAGAGTCATTAGTTCAATTTAGGCATGGTAATAAATTAAATGCTGATGGGATTTCCTCCTTAAGTTTAGCTACAGCAGTATCAGATAAGCATCTAGTAGAAACATTTTTTTCCAATGGCAAGTAATCCTGAAGAAGGAATTCAAAGGTTATCAGATAATGGTTGGATAAGAGAGGGTTCTTCGGAAACACTGTCAAATTTTCTATATCATTTCCATAAGTAAGAACAAAGTCGAGAGTGTGGTTATCTTTATGAGTAGGATCATTCACTCTCTGAGAGAAGCCAATTGAGTCCAATAATGAGATAAACGCTGTGTTAAGAGAGTTTTCCGTGTCGGTATGGATGTTAAAATCTCCAACGATGATCGCTTTATCAGTGCTAAGAACTAAATCTGATAAGAACTCTGGGAATTCCAACAGAAATTCAGAATACACTGAATTAGGAGGGCAGTATATTATAGCGAATAAGGTTGGTTGAACTGTCTTCCAAGCTGGATTAAAAAGAGTAAGAATTAGGCTTTCAAATGAATTATACTTAAATTAGGTTTTGGTTTTATGGATAATTTTGAGTTAAAAATAGCTGCAACTCCACCACCTCGACCTGAATATTTTTATTACTCCTTAACCAGATATGTGCCACAGAAAGCCCTCCAACCCACAGGTTCCCTTCTTCTGGTCACTCCCAAAGCCAGGACAAAGATCTCAAGCTGTTCTGCTTTGTGTTTCCATGGCTCCAGACCCAGGTTTTTATAGTTTTGCATTTTTATTTTTATTTTATTTTGTCTTTTTTCAGTTGCAGTTTAGTTTTGTTTTTCAAGTGGGTTTGCTAGTTTAGTTTTAATTTTTTGAAAATGATAAGTTTTAAGTTAGTTTTTATTAGTTTATATTTTTATGCACTGTGCATTTTTAGGTGAAGCCACGCCCACTTTGGCCACACAGCGTGTAAAGTGAATCTGTTCTTCCTCACCCCATGACCAATATTTCTACAAAGAAACCGACAAACAGAGTGTGGTTCAAAGCCCTTGTCCAGCTCCACTAGCAAATGTCATGAAAAGGATATAATATTCTCTTTTGTTGTGTGTCTGACTGTAAACCCCCTGTTTGCCTGAAATGGGACATCTGGGACATTTTGGGTTCAGTAGCATTTGCTGTGTGAATCAAACAGTCAGTCAAATTGTATTTACTGAGCATATTGTGGACCTTGAAATGCAGTGCAGTATAATACAAAAAGCTAATTTTCCAAAAAAAAAAAAAAAAAAAAAAAGAAAGAATTAAAAGCAATGTAAAAGTTAAATAAAATAAAAATGGGGACATGGGTCCCCATTTTTCACAAGTATGTTACTACAAACTCCTCCAGACTGGGCACTGCCTTGGAGTTTGGTGCAAGCTTATTAAGCTGAAGGAAATCTAGCGAAATAATGAAAACTAAGTGTCAAAAACATAACAAAAAATTACTACTAAAACTACTACTACAACTACTACTACTAAGTATGATTATTATTATTGTTGTTATTATTATTATATCTAAATGCAACTTTATGGTGTGTTCAAAACTAACTAATACTCTAAAATTATAATGAAGATGTTTTCATCTTTGTCAGTTTATTTCATACATAAGCATGGTATTTTGGGAAGATATGAAAACTACCTTTCAATTTTTTTTTCTTTAGCTGTGGCAGTTTTATGCCTGCAGATTGCTAATAACCTTCTGTCAGCACAGTCAAGCAAGCAAGCAAGCCCTGCTCTACTCCATTACGGTGCTTATTACCTGGCTGAGTGTTTGAGTGGGCAGGGGAAAGTGAAGGAATGAGAATGGGCAGCCCAGATTGTTTAGGAACTCAAACTACAGCCTTCTGAGCTTTCTGATTGGAACTCCTGACTGGGACAGGTTTGAATATATTTTCCCAGTGCATACCAAACTTAAATTGAATAGCTCAAAGTGATTTGTTCACTCATTTTTTACCTGGCACATTACCTGCATCTCACCTCAAAAGCAGAACTGTTTCCATATTTGTGCCCATATCTGTTGTTGTTGTTGATTTCAGTGGGAGTTTTCAGATAAATGACACAAACACCCTGATTGACACCAGTGGCGGCCCCAAAGATTTTCTTTTGTGGGTGCTATGGAGATGCTTGACTCTTCAGAGAAGGTGCTTTGAATTTTGTGGGGTTTTGTTATTATGTCCGTCGCATCTGAACACCCCGGTACACGTACACACACCATGTACACGCCCGCATTTACGATGATGTTCCGCATCTATTACTAGCCTCTCACTCTGATAAACAAAAAGGAATCAACACAAGGGGTATATAGATATAAAGTTCATAAGCCTGCCAACGTAAACCTCTGAAAATAAAATTTCCCACAATTCTGCCACAGACGGTCCCTGAACACAAGGAGCAGCAAACAGCAGCAACAGAGGGCAACAGACACTGTGCACGTTTCAGCCTAAAATGCTAAGATCACGAAATCACACAGCCAGTTACCAACACTAGTCTAATAATGAATCAGCAGTGTTCCTATTGTCGAAGGAGCATCACATAGAGGTAACTACAAAGAGCCAGAATTTGTGCTTCAACCACCATATTAATTAAATTCGTAATAGACAACAGAGGGGAAAATCATGCACTTACCATAGACGTCTTCACAACAAAACAATATGTCTGTTGTTATGGTTGAATGCGAAGTCATCAATGATTTTGTCGCTGTCCAGGGTCCTCGTTCTGTCAGTGTTCATAGCCAACAGTGCCAGGTTACTGGTCCGAGTGTCTCAACTGCTGTTCCTCAGGTAGTTTTTCAAATGGCCCAGACAAGAAAAACTGCGTTCACAGCTCACTGATGTGACAAATTTGTGTCCCAATATTTCATGATGGCTCATCAGAGATGCTGATGCTTTTCACCAGTTGTCAGAGGTGGCAAAAGTACTGACATTCTGTACTTAAGTAGAAGTAAAGATACTTGTGTGAGAAAAGACTCTGGTAAAAGTAGAAGTACCAATTCAACTTCTTTACTCAAGTAAAAGTAAGAAAGTACAGGCTCTGAAATGTACTTAAGTACAAAAGTAAAAAGTAAAAATGTTTTTTTTGTTTTTGTTTTTGTTTTTTTACGATTAATGATACATACAGACAAAAAAAATGTTCAGGGCACACAAAATAGGAACTTTTCCTCATTTATTAACAACCTGCAAATCAAACAGCAAACAAATCAAGTTTCCATTTCAGCAGCAGAACCTGAAACATTATGATCAACATGGAAACAAGTCTAACTGAATCATTTTTCCTTTTGTGAGAAATTCACTCATCTCCAACTACCAACTACCTGACGTGTAGTAATGATATGATGTGACATTGGTTTCCCAAAAACCTCTTAAAGCTGAAACTGGTAAACTCCAAAATGAGCACTTTTGCTGTGGCTGGAGCCCTGAAATATTGGAAGTATCAATTAGCTTGTGGTTGCATATCCGAGTTGACAGTGTCAGTAAAGCCTGTTCAAAGAATTGGGATTAATCAACGCACCAGTTGTGATGTCTGATTCACACAGAGGTATTAGCTAGCACAACACAGAAAATACTCAATACTCAAATACAAAAGTTACAGATTTCAGCAAACAACAAAGATAATGAATGCTTTGCCACTTTATAGTTGCAATAAAAACATGTTTCTTACATATTTAGGCAAAGATGGACGTCACCATCTTCAAGTGCTTCAGATTGTTGTGGCAGATCCTAGTTTGAATATAACTCGTGGTGGCATGATGTTCAAAAGTGGCATAAAAGTCCATTCTGTGTGTGTGTGTGTGTGTGTGTGTGTGTGTGTGAGAGAGAGAGAGAGAGAGAGAGTGTGAGAGATACTGGCATGCCTGCACAGGCCTGCAAATGATGCCTCTATTTATTCAGTTCCTGGTCACTGCCACTCTGGATATCTTTTAGTAGTTTTGCATGCAAGTCCACATTTTGTTTTGCTCTAGAAACACTGAACATGAACATGGAAACTTCAAGTCAAATTGAATCTTTTTTCCTTTTGTGAGAAATTCACTCACCTCCATCAAACTACCAAAATCTTTTATTCAGCCTCAACAGAAGCTGGTTCTCAAAGTTCTTTGAGTCAAGGCGTGCCCTTTTGGGTCTGAAAATCAGTCCTGCAGTGCTGAAAAGCCGCTCACAGGCAGCTGATGCAGGTAGGGGTGTGTTGAGTTTCAGTGACAAATTGCACACTGCTGGGAAGGATTTCAGGACATCCATGGTATCAGCTGGGCAGGCCAGATAGGACTCTAGCTGCTTGGAGTTTTCTTGAGCATCTCGCTGCTTGATGACGGAAAAGAAGTCCTCCTCCTCTGATGAACATGAAGTGTCACTAGGATGCACCACAGATTGCTCCTTCAGATGGCTTTTGATGAAGTCAAGGCCTGTGGAATACAAAACCAAAGAAAGATATATATTTTTTTATGTTTTTCCCATAAACATCACCTTTGTACCACCTAGATTAAAAAAAATAGATCATAGAATTAGATTACAATATTTGACAGTACTTTTACAATATGTGTATGATTTATACCCTTATTTTGAAAATGCTCCCAAAATTATTATGCTAACATGTTTTGTAAAATAATTTTTGAAATACAAAACATGATTAACATAGGAATTTGATTTTGTTTGCAACATTCACTTGTTATTGCATCAAAAATAATTACCCAGTATGTTATTGATTCAGATTTCAAAATTTCCTCCATTATCTTCTATAAAGGATATAAATATAAAGGATTAGGCCAATGTTTTGAAACTAACCAAGTTTTAGGATGTTTTCGTCACTTGTCCAGCATGTCCTGAACTTGGGGACGAGAATGGCAGCAGCAATCAGCTCTGGATCAGCAAGCATCTGCCCAAAACGCCTTTCAAGTCCTGCTTGAAGAGCATCTACTAAAGGCACACAGAACTTGGAGGAAAGTCGAATGTGCTGGAGCTTAGTCTTGAGAAGTGTTATTGTGGGTACCAGCCATCCCATCTGTACACTGGCCTCTCCCTGAAGAACATCAACCGCCTTTGCAAATGGGCTCATTGTCTTTACATATTCTGTGAGAAAAGCAATCTCAGCAGGAGTGAACCTGTCAGAAAACAAAATTTAAAAACACAACACATCAGTGGCTGTAAAAACTTAAAAATCTTCTGTATATTAACACACAAATCATATATATAGTACAACAGAAGTTCCATTTTTTTAATGGTAGAAGTCACACGAATAGTAATAATATTATCTGTTATATATAAATTGTAATTAAGGTACTAAGGTGTGAAAATTTAAGTTACTTACATAGGAATTTTTAGCGCACTGCACACAGCCGCTACGGCTCCTTCTCCCTGTTCTCTCAAGATCCTCACAATCCTCTCTACAGCCAAGAAGAGAGAATTCCACCTTGTCTCATTTGGCCTCAAGAGCTGGAGTTTACATTTTTCTTCAATGATCTCTGCAGCTGCAGTGGATCTACCGCTTTTGTTCCATAGACTCCAGTACTTTGAAAATGCTGAACGAGAGAGTCGCTTGTAGACAGTGTTGGCATTTGCCTCTGAAACTTCAACTGTTGATACCAGGTTCAGAAGGTGGCAGGCACAGCGATGATGCTTTGGCAGTTGGTATTCCAGGCCATCATCTTCATCCAGCATGGTTCCAGCATCAACACACTCAAGACTCACATTGTCATCTCCCTCTTCCTCTTCTTCGCTGCTCTCTCTTTCTGCTGTTTCACTCGACCTTGCCCCCTCAGGCAGTTCCTGGTTGTTATTTTCATCCAGTTCTCCATAGATGCGAAAAGCTTTAATAAAATTAGAGCCATTATCAGTGGTTGTGCGCACGATCTTGTCACGGATGTTGTATTCTGTGTGAATGTCATTCAAGGCACCAGCAAGAGCAGAAAATGTGTGTGATCCTTTGAGCTGTTTGCATGCTAAAGCTGCAGAGCATCTCTCCATTGTATCAGGCTCTATCCAGTGTGCTGTGACTCCTATGAAACTCCGTCTGTGTGCTGTCCAGCAATCGGTAGTGGTAGCAATGAACCCAACCTCACTCATAGCAGCCTTCAGATTCTTCTTCATTTCACGTGTTGCTTTCTCAACCTTGTTTTTCATGGTACCCCGGGACATTACAACCACATCTGGTTGCAGGTGATGCACAAGAGTTTTAAAACCCTGCTGCTGGACAATACTGAGAGGGTGCAGACCTTGAACAACAAAGTTCATGATGGCTTCATCCACACTTTTCTGTGACAGTCTCTTAGTTTCCCACAGTTTAAGCTGCTTGGATGGGCCTTCATCTGAGGGTGACTTCCTCTTCAGAGAAGGTGCAGTGAGGTTCCTGTACCTCTCCAAGTGATTCATGTGCTTTCTCTGGGAGTGACAATACACACATACAAGACAGACAAGAGAGGAGAGGTAGTTCAGCTGACAGAAGTAGAATTGTTATATGTTTACTGTTTTTTACTGTTTTTATATGTTTACTGTATTTCAGTTACTCACCGTTAGATGACTTCAGGAGATGAAGGATTTCAAAATTAATATCCACCTACTTGTTGTTCAAAGTTAATTGAGACTAGCTTTTAACGACAGAAAAACTATATACAACATCTGTTCACAAACTCTCAAACACATCATCCTATAGACCCCTTCATGGCCTACGTCACTGTGACGTCACGACGTCACAGATACCCCTTTTCCACCAGGGCTGGTTCGGAGCCGGTGCCTGACTTAGCACCAGTTTTTTGGTTTTCCACCGCCCGAGCTGGGGCCAAACTGGTGCCAAACTGGTTCCAAACTGGTGCTAGGCAAGCACCGACTCCGAGCAGGGGCTAAACAGGAGCCAGAGAAAGAACCGATGACGCGACCCACCGCGTCATTGGTGGGCGGGGTTACAAAACAAAACAGGAACTGCGAACGCTATAAACATAAACAATAATCCCCGAGAAGCCGTGGGTTATACTGATTTTACAGCGGCATGGAACGCGGCTCAGCAAATTACATTTAAGGATGAGAAGCACCCGTTTTATAACTAAACAGCTGTCATTCGTTCCGATCACGAATCCGACAGGTAGCCGGCAATAATTGTGTTTTTCGCCTCTGTATTGAAATGTAGGCTTGTAAAGACACATGCAGTATTTGCATTGCTAATAAATCCAGATCCTGCTCCACCCGGGGCCAGAAACTGTATCGGGAAAGCAGCGTTATATGCTTGACTGAGACGTGGCTCACCAACATCATCCCCGACTCACTGATCAGTTTCACCGGCTTCAGGACAGGACGGGCAGACAGAGACAGAGACGCTGCAGCCACTGTATTGTATGAGTGTGTAGTTTTATGTGTGTTGAAGTGATGGAGCTGCCGTGACAATGTGTGACAATGTAATTTCCTGCAAAGGATTAATAAAGTATCATTCATTCATTCATTCATGATGGTTATTGTGATTCTGAGCGAGCGTCTCGCACACCCATCATCACGTTTTCCGAAGACGTCATGACGTGGCTCTGAATTGGCTCCACTTTGCTCTTGACCGGTGGAAAAGCAAACCGGTTCTTCGTTGGCACCAGTTAAGCACCGGCTCTAGCACCAGCTCCGAACTAGCACCAGGTTTTTTCTGGTGGAAAAGGGGCAAATGTTTACAAGCTGTGAAGGGGCCATGGAGAGCCAAGAGGCTGCAGGTTTTCTTTCCAACCAAAAACTCCACCAGGTGATTTCACTGATTACCTCACCTTCAAGCAGAGAGCAGGGACTAATCAGTGAAATCACCTGGCAGGAAAACCTGCAGCCTCTAGGCTCTCCATGCCACATGGTTGCCCACCCCTGTCCTATATAATCCAAGCAAAATGGCTTGACGCAGAAGACTTGGATTATACAGAACGATGTATGTGAGAGTCTGTAAACGCCAGTTTTATGACGTTTTTCTGTCGTTAAAAGCCAGTCACTGTTAACTTACAGCAAGTTGATGGATATTAATTTTGGAATACCCAATCTCCTGAAGTTAATAGCGAGTATCTAATACAATAATAATAATAATAATAATAATAATAAAAAATCGGTGAAGTATTGCCTTAATTACTACTGGCACACAGGGGACGTTAGCCTTCAAGGCTTTTGGCATGAAAGCCTTTTCTACCAAATAACGTTAACGTTAGCCCTGAAGAGTTACTTAACTTTAACCAGTGGCACGACGGCAATGAATTGAGGGTTGCTGGGTTAACGTTAGTATTTATTAATTTATTTAAACCAAACGCTAACGTTAGCTGGTGTTAGCGCAGGACTGTTATATATATTTTTTTTTTAAAAATGTTCCCATATCATTGCTAACATTGTAAACTAATCACAATAAATAAATCAATCAGCTAATGATAACAACTGAAAATACACCTTACCTCTATGTGTTTTTTCAGATTCGAGGGGGAAATCTTGAACGCCAGAAGCTCATGGTTTTTAGGTTGGCACAAGACACAATGCATTCGCCATGAATCATTCTTGGAGCCGACGAAATCAAATAGTTCTCTTAAATAAGGCCATGGATGGGGAACGTCTTGCTTCTCCGACTCTGTTCCGTTGTCGGCTAACATTATCACACCTGGCCCAGTGCCTTCCTCCATGTCTCCAGATTTTCTTTTTAGGGCCCGAGCACTGGTTTTAACTGCTCCGCGCGCTCTCTCTACCTTTCCCTCTCTTTGCATTTAGTCTTTTACGTCATGTCGTAATCCGTGTAGGCTGAGGGGAGTAACGAGCCCGCCCGCCCCCACCAAAAACAGAGAGAGAGGGAGAGAGAAGTAACGAGCCTGTTTTGACAATGTAAGGAGTAAAAAGTACAGATATTTGTGTTTAAATGTAGGGAGTAAAAGTAAAAAGTCGGCAGAAAACTAAATACTCAAGTAAAGTACAGATACCTGAAAAATCTACTTAAGTACGGTAACGAAGTATTTGTACTTCGTTACTCCCCACCTCTGCCAGTTGTTGACACACATCGTTTATAGCTGTCTTTTGTGGATGGCTGTTCACCTGTCCTAAGTAAAAATAATAAAAAGAAAAACAAATAAAAACTAAACTAAAACCACGCATTTTCAAAAACTAAATCAGGAACCCCACTTTAAAACTAATTAAAACTAAACTGAAATTGAAAGCAAAAAGGTAAAATGAAATAAAAATAAAAACTAATGAGAAATGCAAAATTATAATAACCTGGGTATGGAGCCAATGAAACAGAAAGCAGAACAGCTGCAGGGCTTTGTCCTGGCTTTGGGAACCACCTGAGGAAAGGAGTTTGTGCACTTGTGGGCTTTATGTGGCACATATTGGGTTAATATGTAATTAATCTTTGGTCTGGTGATCGACCAATACTGATTGCCCAGGGCTGATACTGATTATTAGTAATCCAGAACACTGATACCCAAAATTTATGGACAATATTCATTTGTAGTAAATTTGTGTCAAAATTTACAGTATTAGACACATGAATACAAAATTTGTTTGCCCAGAAAATTGGCAAAAAATAACCTGAAATTTTGACCAAAAAATGCTGATACTTTCATGTTGTTCCTCGACTGGTGAAGGGCAGTTGTAACATACCTGACATGGAACACAATCAGTGATTAAAAAAAAAAAAAGTGAGGCACTTACTGGACAGCAGTCTCCCTGAGCAGAACTCAGTTTGGTGACAGAGTTTAAGCACCTTGGAGTCACTTTAGACCCTACCCTATCCTACAAAAAGCACGTGAAAAAAGTAATCAAAACAGTTAATTTCAATCTGAGCAATTTCAGGCAAATAAGATCCTCATTAACTGAAGAAGCAGCAAAAATATTCATGCACTCTATGATATTCTCACATATTGAATACTGCTTCACAAATTGGTCTTTGGCGGGAAAAGCCATACTTAAACCCACTGAATCTCTCTATAAAAAAAAAAAAAAAAAAAAAAAAAACTGAAAGCTTTTGACAAAAAATCATTCTCTTATCATCACTGTGACATCCTTACACACCATAATCTGATTTTTGACAGTCTTATCACCTTTAAACTTGCATGTTATGTGTTTAAGATTTTGAACGGACTTGCACCTCCACCCCTGTGTCAGTTTCTTGAACGTAAATCCACCAACGGTACCAATACTAGAGTAACTACAAGAGGAGACTGTGCAATTCCATTTAGGCGCACCTCCTTCTCACAGTCTGCTCTATCAGTCAGAGGCAGCAAAATCTGGAACGGCCTGCCAACCTCCATAAGAGACTGCTCTACTTTTCTTATTTTTAAAAGGCATTTAAAAGACTGGCTCAAGTCCAACCAGACCTGTAATCATTGTTAACTGAATGTACATGGCTCCCCAAGTCGCTGCACATGTTCCCTCACGGACATGCGCAGTGACATGGGTAAACTATAAAGAGCACTGCAGCACTTAACAAATGTACTACCTCTTCTTAATTCATTCTAGCACTGCAGCACTTTACAAATGTATTAACTCTTCTTAATTGATTTTAGCACAACTCCCAACAAGAAATTGTGTTCTGGACTTTGCATTATTGCACCTCCATCCCTTCTATTCACCTCTGACAGGTAACCCTTAACCTCAACAACTTTTATGAGCACTGCAGCACTTTCCATGAGCACTGTAGCACTTTATTACACTGTATGTCTTTGGTTTTGTTGTGTTTCTCAATCCATCTTAGCATAATTCCAACAAGAAACTCTGCTCTGGTCTTTACATTGCTGCACCTCCATCTCATTTATCCATCCCTGACAGTTCATCTTGGCCAGTTTTATTTAATTGCATAATTGATTGTCTCTCTTTTAGTGTCATTGTCTGCCACTCTGTTTCCCACATGGATATGTTGTATTTTCACTCTAAATTTTATGTCTCCTGTGTTTATGTATTATGACCGTTGTGTCACTTTTTGCATATTTTAATAGTTCTTTAACATTATGCCGGAGGACTGCGGTTGTAAACTAGCCTCTGGCTAACAATGGCATATTTACAGCAATGTTAATTAATGTGCACTGTCCTCTCTAAATAAATAAATAAATAAATAACACCAAAGTTTTTAGCCTGAGATTGTACATTTTAAGAGGCTGGATCTGAAATCCTTTTCTTATTCCATTCCTCCCAATCAGTAATACATCTGTTTTATTGTTTTTGACATTGTTTTTTGAGATGGTTCAGTTGAAGAAAATTGAGTGATATTCAAGCACTGATATCTGAAATGAGTTTAGACTGTCTGATGCACTAGAGATATAAATGTGGGTATCATCTGCATAAAGGTGAATGCTAATATGATGATTGCCACTAAGAGCCCAGGATAAGAGCTTTGCTGCACATGAAATTTAATTTTGATTTCTTTGTGACACAAAGGTGACCCAAGGAAACTAACAAATCCCAGATTCAGTAGATTTTAACATATGTAAACCAATATAATAACAGCCTAAACCAATCTAAGACTTTGCCTAATAGATCCACTCACTTTTCCAGTCTGTTAAGGATGATGAGGTAGCAATTTGGTGTAATAGTACCAGAACACAGACATGCTCATGTCACCTACAGTGTGGATACCAAACCTTCGCCCATTGCTCTGCGTTTGGACAAAAACCTGGAAATTATGTTTGGATTTGGGTCGGGTTCAGTCATGTCAACTTTATTTTAGTGAAACTGTGGTGTAAAATTAATAAGAATAATAGACCTACTGTGTGTTCTGGGCAACATTCTGTATTGTGCTGGAATTTACGTGACAATGCTGAAGGCAATATGTAGGCAATTTCAGGTGGTAAATTTGACCCACCAATGGAAGACAATCAAAATCTCGGGCTTGAGTCGGATTCAGACACAAGAAAAAAAGAATGCTGGTCAGGTTTGGGTCAGGCTTCATTACTCTGCTCTCTGGCTTGGGTCAGGTTTGGACGAAAATATGCAGCCCAATCCACACTCATCAGATCACAGCATCAAACTGCTTCTTTGTGCATGCTCACAGAAAGACGCTGACCTCACACAGCTGTCCCTTTGATCATACGGCTATTCTCAACAACTTGTATTCATATGGGACTGAGGGAGCTCAGCCCCCTCCTTTGTCTAGATAAATCACCCAGCTATGTTTTTATCATTCCATTTCCTTTTCCCTACAATTTTGAACATTTGTAGCTAACCCCAACATGCTAACAAACCACTGAAGTCACTCCTCAGTTTCTTTGCACATGCTCATAATGCAAAGACATATATGTTTCCTTGTTCTTATGTATACAGAGATATGTTCAAGAAGAAATGGAAAAGTAAAGTTGTGTTTTCAAACAAAATCTCTATCCATGTGGACAAGACCTGAGAGCAGACCAGGGTCTGCTGTGGCAGTAGCATGTACTAAATGGCTGAGTGTTGAGAACACAACAAGGGTTGTCATGATTCCCTGCAATGTCTTTAAATTAGTACTTTACTGGCAATTTTACTTTTTTGCTTGTATTCATTGAGGAGGTTTCTAATAATGAATTTGATCTTTGGTTCTGCTCCACTTTTGTTAAGTCTGCAACAATTCCTTTTGAGGGTCTTCATTTTTCCAAGGAATTTTGGTTTTAAATTTGACCCTATTTCCTTAAGTGGGCCGATGCATATATTATCTTGTCATTTAACACAAAAATATATCAGCTTATTTGCTGCAGGATGAGGGTGAAGAGGGTGGGCAGCTGTGAAAAACTGACATAAAATTTTGAAGTACTGCTGAATTCAGACAGGGTTTCATTACAGTACGCTCTGTATTGATAGGCTTTAGTGAAAAATATGCAATATCAGCTAAAACTCCTCAGGCTGTGATAAGATCCATGGTGAGATCGATGGTTGTGAGTGAGGTCTTGGACATACTGAGTACAATCTATAGAACTTAAAAGACCAGTAATATCCATTGCTTTAATGTCTTGCAGCCTCACCCACAAGTTAGAATTTCCCATGATAAAGACCCTGTCACAGCCACAGTGTATGAAGGATAGCCACTCTGCAAAATCATCTAAAAATGAAGTGCTCTGTTCTGAAGACCTACTCACTGTGACAGCTAGCACAGCAGGTTTATATCTGAGTACTGTGCCTGATATTCAAAGGAGTCACCAGATCCCCAACGAGAGACTACTGTGACAAAAGAAAGATGGAAGTATAAAAAACAGAATCAGGTGTGGATGCCTAACTGAATGTAGTGTGGTCATCAGTAATTAGGTCACTGACCATAAATGATTTGTTAAGGATTTAATGTTTAAGAGGCCATCTTAAACATTTAGGATTTGAATCTCTCTCTCTCTCTCTCTCTCTCTCTCTCTCTCTCTCTCTCTCTCTCTCTCTCTCTCTCTCTCTCTCTCTCTCTCTTTTTGATTCTCTTTTTGAGGGAACAGGCATTTCTGCCATTTGTGAGAGCTCCAGCAAATTTCTCAGGCCAAGCATGAGTGGAGCCCTTCTGTTTTTTTGTTTGTTTTGTTTTGTTTTGTTTTTTTGTTTTCCTAAGTGCTAATACTGCACCTATCTCCTCCAGTTTTCTCCTCAGTATGTCAGAGGTCATCCTGAGGGGGCAAGGGGAAGGATAGGCTGGGGAGTGTGTGGATCGTTATCAGAATCCTGGTCGAGTTCATTTTGTTGATGGTTACAGCCATTTCCCTGGGAGCTGTCTACATTCCTGTTTTGGGCAGCTAGCTCAGGAGAAAGGACAACACAGGGCGGCTGATGTTATATTGTAGGTTTGCAGTCAAATTTTTTGTCCCATAACTGTTTGGGTGAAAACCATCATCCCTGAAACAGGTGGTCCCAAGTGGTACATGTCGATGATGAGAAAGTCAGTGGTACCTATTGTTCAGTCTGGCTTCTGGATGTGGCCAGCAGGGAGCTAGTTGTGGCCATCAAGCTCCTGTGTGAAATCTTGGCAGAAAGCAGACACTTTCTGTCCGACATTTCGGTCAGGAAAAATCGTTAAGGTTAGAGTTATGGGGCTTTCACAGAGGACGCGACACAAGAAGTTCATGCCCTGAACCCTATCATTTCCAATTACTTGTGCCACACAATGATGGATTTTCAATTGTGCCGAGCAAAACACTCACACAGTGTGAGGCTCAGCATGCTGCTCAGCATGCTCACGCTCAAAGTTCAGCCTTGTTCAGCCTTGCCGGTGAAAGCAGCGGCAAGTTCAGCCTCGTGTTGTCTGGCAGGCTGATGTTACATGAGTGGCCATCAAGGTGAGGCTAACAGCCACAGATCAGGAAGTCATGGTAGCAAAAACTATTAAATTGTAAAAGTTGAAATATAGTTATTTCTCAATGTGTGTGTGTGTGTGTGTCTGTGTCTGTGTGTGTAAATCTGTTCCCAGTATTATATTATTAGTATATATTACAGTGTTGTAGCTTAGACACAAATTCTACAGTATGACCAAAGACAATATGTGGAGGATTACAGAAATGGTTGAATTTCGATTGCACTGTATGTTGTATCCTTCAGTATATAGTTTGTTTGAATTAGGACAATGTCTTCAATCACAACGGGTTTACTTGTTGTGTGTTGAAGCATTGCAGGGACAAACTGTGCAAAAGCAGCTCATCTGTACTGGAATGGAAACAACTCTCTGATGCATTCAGACACAGAGGGATTGGGGCATACCGAGATGTGAGCCTGTGGTAGTAATAACACTGCAAGAGCCTCTCACATGTCTTGGATGCTGCAAGCTGTTCGTAGCCTCCGCACTTTGTTGTATCTGTCATGGTCCAGTCAGAGATGGAGGGTAAACCCACTAAAGCTCAGTCTGCTCAAGCTTGTTATCAGAGTGTTTACCACCTTTTTAGGCTGACACTTCAGCAATATAATGGAATGTGAGCAACTGTGGGTTATATAAAGATATGCAGCCAAGAGCATGGATTACAGATGTATTTTAATTTCTAAATAAACTTATAAAGAAATGTTATGCTAAAAAAAAAAAAAAAAAAAAAAAAAAAAAGCACACACACACAACTGGAGATCATGTTATTATATTTACAACTCTTAGGGAAATACACTATAAGCTTAGGGGCTGATTATTTCTTCACAGCTTTTCATCCCAGACTCACATTCCTTGCCCTTTCAGATTAAACAGGCTCCTCCGTTTGCCATTTTTAGAGCCTTCCATCCTCCTGCCATGGCGACTGGGCTACTAGCAAGCACATCGCCTTACCATGGATTAACAGCTTGTGGCGTGGTGAAGTCATCAATAGCTCGAATCAACAGATGTTAGAAAACAGTGTGAACCAAAGGTCATGCTTAGCACATGTTGGTGTGCCGCGCATCACGTCTGTACAGCAGTAAGCTAAAAGACAGATGAGCTTTGGAAAACATGCAGCATGTGTTGGTCATTAGGCGATGATGTCACTCAGTGATGCGGCAGCAAGCTTATGTCTTTGTTCCTGTTCTGCCAGTCAGCGCTGTCCTTCAACTCAATACTATTAAAGAGAGAGCACCAGTGCAAATTCCCACTGCAAATTCTCCTATTTATTTAATTAGATATTTATTCGTCAATCTTTCTTTCCCAAAGCAATAACTCTCTGCATCACCTCAGCTCCGTCTCCCAGAGAACTCTCAGCTCTGGAGCTTCTGTCTCAACCACACTACACTCTGTTTTGCTCTCACAGCAACTGTGCTCATCGTGAGTTTGCACATCTTTATATTTCTACTATCATTACATAAGTATAGTATGTTATCCTATGTGATATTATATATTTATTATATTTATTAGGTATGCTAGTATGTTGCATTGTGTTTCATAGAGCTGGACCAAGTCTGACAGTGTCTGGCACCCAGTATCAGGCATCAATATCATTTGCACATGCAAATGATATTGTAAATTATACATTATTATCATGCATCTACTCCATATATCCATATTCTATTCAACAGATATTTTACAAATATATTTTGTTATAGTCTATGCAAACATTCAAATGAGAAAGGTCAATAAATATAAAATATTTAAATATTATAAATATTCTACAGATGTATTTTTGTTTTATTTTTTTATTACTGTTACTGGATGTGCATTGTTGTTGTTTTTTCTTATTTTTTATATCGATTGACTTTATTTATTTTGTATCTTGAGCACTATTGTTTCTATGTAATGTCTGGGATCAGTAAATACATATACACTACTCACAAAAAGTTAGGGATATTTGGCTTTTGGGTGAAATTTACGGAAAATGTAAAAAGTTCATGCTACAGTGATATTATATCATGAAAATAGGGCATTTAAGTAGAAGCATACACTGGTGATTTCCTCATCTCAAACAATTTCTTGAAACAAAAGCCAACAACAGTGGTGGGTATACCACAACAAAAAATGTCAGTGTCAATAACTTGTCATGTGCCCTTGAGCATCAATTACAGCTTGACAACGACGTCTCCTGCTGTTCACAAGTCGACTTATTGTCTGCTGAGGCATGGCATCCCACTCTTCTTGAAGGGCGGCCCTCAGGACATTGAGGTTCTGGGGTACAGAGCTCCGAGCCTCTACACGGCCACTCAGCTGATCCCATAGGTTTTCTATCCATCTATTTTCATTTCCTTAGCATCATTTCTGTGACTTTGTTGCCACCTGTGCTAAATAGCTACACAGTTTTGCTTACTGTGAATGGACAACCAGCTCTCCAGTTGACACTTGTTATCCATCCATCCGTCAAAGCATAATCTACAAACAGATTCAAATGCATGTGATGGTGCAAAATGCATCACTCAAAAACAAGTGAAAGTTGTTTTTGATGTTTTCTGCTTGGCACAAATTTGATTTTGACCTAATCTGATAGCAAGCTCTTCCAAAACACTGTTTAACTGAATAAATACCTCTGCTCTGGAACTTGTGCATTGTGATTGAGCTGCTTGCATATTGTTTGCCACATGTTGTGCTGTCTATTTCTAGCCGGTGTCATTATCAGCTCACATCAGTGAGGCTCTGGGGGTAAATGAATCTGGCTGTATTGCATACAAAATCATGTTGGTAGTTAACGAGTTTTCTTTTCTTCATATTATTTCCCCACTGCCAAAAAAATAAATAAATAAAAATAATAAAAATAAAAAAAACCCCTACAACTTGTGTTTTTGTTGGCAATATGTTGACAGAGACGCTTATCAAATTTAAGATCAATTGAAATCCATATTTGATTTTGTGGTAAATGTCAGCCAGCTGAGGGAAGAAATAACATTTCTCCAAACTTTTGGACCCGCAGGTTCAGACTGTTACAGCGTGTAGTTTGATTGCTTCTTGCCAGCCTTTAATATCTTGTTGGTGCTTTGAGACCCAGATGTAATGTGTGTGCGTTTGACTTCTATTTCAAATTTCTTTTACGGGAAAACTGAGAGCAGGTTTGCCCACACTCGCGACTAATATAAATATTTTCTTCATTTTCTGAATGGTTTTGGATAATTGGAGAAGCATGGAGGCAGGTAAGCTGCCTTTGAGTCAGAGTGGCCTGCACACAGGTGGAGCTAAGCTTTGTGCTCACTGGGAAATAAACTGCAGCAAACAGGAGATGTTAGCTTTTCATTTAAGTCATCATTATAATCAGGGTTGTTCACTGTTAAATAGCAGACTGTCATTTTCATTCACATTCAAAGGGAAAAGGAGCTTTTCAGAGGTTTTCCAGAGTAAATAACCTGCAAACTGAGCAAGGTCAGCCATGACAGATATCAACGCTGACTAGCAACTCAGGCAATTTTTCATTTACAGAGGCAGCAGCTTTCTGAAGGTTAGACTCAGATGATCCAAAAAAGCAGCAGCCCTTGCATTGCTCTCTTCACAGGAAAACACACAAGAGCAATTTTGGTGCTCATCTTTTTCTCACTTGTGTTGCATGTCAGTGTGTGGAGTGAGTGGCATGACCTGTTGGGCTTCTCAACATGTTCAAAATTATTTTAAAAATATATGGGCCTCACTCACTGAGGAAAAAGCGAACACTTCTTTATCTTTTTTTTTTTTTTTTTTCACTTGTGCCGAACTTGCAATGCTTGGCAGATAATAGGAGTACTGTTCACAAATCATAAGAGTCAGGTCATGAAGCTGTGCCCAATATTTTATGGGGAATGTGGAAGAAATTGCATAGGATCATTTTAAATTGCCTTTCTATTGGCAAAAATGATTTGAATTTGAAAAAAGTGCCATCTCCTTTTGAATGATGCTACTTTTTGGATGGTAGAGGATGATGAACGATAGTGGCTGACTTCAAGTCCTTGGTTGACAAAATATGATCAATTACCATCTGAATTTCAATACTTTATGCCGTATATATATAATTCTTCCATCTTTTCCTCACACTCTAATGTAGTCCATCTTCATTATTTACAACTGACACACCAAACTTTGCAGAGACTTCCTCCTGATGTTTTCTAAATCCTGGAAAAAAAATCAATGGCTATTTAATAACAGTTTTATATATTTTGCCAAAGGAATATTGAATAAACTACAGAAAATGGCTTGAAAGCACCTGTACCTTTGACTCCTCACTGAGTATGCACTGTAAGGTAGGCTGAGCGTATTAGCATATGTCTGGTTTGTGTAGGTAATAGTTTTGATATTAACATTTATTTGGCAAGAGATTTGTATAAGTGTATAAGTTGACAGGGCTGACCAGGCTGCCTGAGTGTGACTTCAGTGTTTAGGCAGTGACTTGTATTTGTCAGCTGTCCACCGCGTCACACTGCACCGCCACTTTCTGCAGGGTCACGTTCTGATTTGCACAGCAGACGTCGAGAGGTTCGACTCATTCCTGATGTCACAAACTGTGCTTGTACGGCACAGCTAGGGATGAACCTGAATCTGAATTCATATTCAGCAAGTAATGAGTAATGGCTTTCTGACAAATAAATTACCCTTCTAAATATTCAGCAAGTTCAGCTTTAGGTAATTTATAGATTGTCTTTGCTAAGTGGGTTTACTTGTGAGAGACGACACTGCTTTGACTATCTTCAATATCCACTCTTTTGCTTTGAAGCAGCTAAAATCCTGGTATCATATAATAAAATCTGTAGCCGATGGAGCTCCACCGAAAGAGTAGACATTAAGAGTCACGGTGCACAAATCATGTAAAATCATCCTTAAACTTAATAACTCAGCACACAGAGCTCATGATAAAAACACACGTCCAAACTGAAGACCTAAACAGGGAACAGGAGCCAAACAACAATGAACTGGACTGGACTCAGTGAATGTTCATTGCCCAAAAGCATGCTGGGAAACTCCACTGACAGGAGTTCACTTAGATGTCGGTCAATGACAGAGAGTTTTACCAAGCAGGAATTTCAGTTGTTTTGTATTTCTTTGCGGTCCCAAATGCAATGATTAAAAAAGCCCACTTTTTTCCTGAATCCAAATTACAAATTCAAACACATGTCCAAACAGTGGTGCCTCCTCACACCCTTTGGAAGGAAAGTCAAGACCGGCCACTCACCTTCAGTACAGGCAGGTTAACACAGCGCTGCAGAGGCGGTTTGGCACCAGAGCCAACATGTAAAGTCAAAGTCAAGCTCCAAGAGGATTAAAACAAAAAGAAAACCTGTTTGACATGGGCTGACAAAACAGCTCACCAAACAGCTCATTCATTTTGATTCACATGAATATAAAAACGTGTAATCAATCCTCAGAGATCGCCCCCAACGAACTGACACACACACACACCCCGGTGTGTGAATGTTCAACACACCAGCTTCAACAAATCTTCATGTATGACTGCCCATTGTACAAAGTGTTATGCACCAAACTGGCCAACTCTCTGTTACTGTCACTTTCTGTCCTTGTGAAAAAGACGTTTTTGGTCACAGAAAACTCTCTCCAGAGTGGACGTTTTGGAAAATGCAGAGAGTGTCGTTGCCATACAAATGACAGCGACTTCTTTGTCCCATTCTTTCACAGCCATACGTGTTATGATAGCAGAGGCTCAGCAGGCCTTGTCCCCTTTGAATCGAGGAGCATCCATTTGTCACATATGCTCGGATTTCAACCAAATTTGATGGAAAGGTTAACTGGTGATCAGCCAAGGACGAAGTGACTAACTTGGCCAGAGAAGAAGAAATCTTAATGAACAAAAACTCCAGTCTACCCATAAACGGACTTGATTTGCAAATCTCCCTAAACTACCGTTGCAGTCCCTCCAGTCAGATACTGTAGGCACTTAGAGGACCATGCCAGGGATTCTGGGTGTTTGGCCCATTTGCTACAGTTTCCCCACATTTTACTTTGCAACAACCCATTTTGCAAACCATGTGGGGCTACTAGAGATTTCACAACATATAATTAAAATCGCTCAATTTTAAAAATGAATTTGTGGTTGAAACGGCCACCTTGAAAGATTTTGCTTTGGCAGCTAACCAAGTCATCACCATTCATAAACCACAGAAGTGATCATTTGGCTGTGGAAAGCAAATGTTTCCCTGGGGACTATCAGTGATGTAAATTGGTACGTGTGCTGCGTTTCTGATGAAATGCAAAAGGACGCATTAAACTCACTATCACTCTATTTCTTCCCTGATAATGCTACATTGTGATCAACAATGAAACAACAACAGAATCATACAAATAAACAAAAGACACCTCGCTGTCACAGACTGCAGCCTGTCAAGGTTGATGCTTTCACTGTAGAGCCAGGAAATGCGACACATCATGTATCATAGTTGATAATCTGTCCATGTAAAAAAAAATGTTTGTTTTTTTTTTCCCCAGTGAATAATGATATTGGATTTCCAGAATATGACTGCTTGCTTTGGGAAAAGATTAGCAGAAAAATTAAAGTATATACATTTTATAGATACTATCTATCCCAGTGATTTGCAGAGTCACTGCAATGGCCCTTTAACAGTTCAGTATTGACGCGAGAACCACATAAACAGCATCTAATAGAAGACAAGCTTCATATTAGGGTGAATTTCTCTGGTACATACAAGCAGTGCTGCTTCAGCAAAATCACATTACATACAAACCTCAAACGCACCTGTCAGAAAAAAAGAAATAAATCCAGGAGACAGTACTTTCAGACAGACAATGATTCCTGCCTACACAGCCTTCAATAAATTCACACAATCTGTAAATTTCCATCCTCACAGCAATTCTGTGTTGGCAGGCTCAATGTCGGCTGAAGAAATGTGAATTGAAAAATGTCAGAAAGTCTGCAGCTTTGTATCAGCAGCACTGGGGAGCTGGTAATGTCTGTCAATCAGGATCTACAATGGCTTTCAAGGATTTGTTCTTCATCGTAATTTAAGAGACACTCCATTAACCCATTTTCAGGCTAAAGTCCAAGTATGTGACAAGAAAGACCAAACCCTTTCTCCAGTCCCTGTGTTGCACTCCCTCACACAGACCACAGGGATGAGCTTGGCATGCTGTGTGTGTTTAAGGCTAAATGAAAATAGTTTTTACTTCAGTCAGCAGTCCTAACTATTGTCACAGAGATGTGACACTGATCAGTTAAAAAGGCTATCTAATGACTTTCGGCATCAAGCCTCTATCAGCCTTTGTGACTGTTATTTACTGAATGAAACTGGAATTAATCAGTAAACTGAACTAGAATTTCCTTCATGTGAAGCTTTTATGTTTTCCTCTCACATGCAGCTAACACCATATAGCTCTTTTCATACTTGGATTCTGTGGCCCTAGACTATCTAAGCCCTGAGCCAGCTGTAGCCTAGAGGTTAGAGGTTAGCCTCAGTTCATTCAAGATTCAAGATTCAAGATTTTTATTGTCATTTTCACTGTGCATTTGCATACACAAATGAACGAAATTCTGTTGTTCGATCAGTGACCACAGTGCAAATAAAAACATCAATAAAAAATAAACATAATAGAATAATAAATAGAAATAAAGTCTGTGCATTTTTTTTGTTTTGTTTTGTTTTGTTTTGTTTTTTTTTAAATCTATTTAGTTAAAGATTAAAAATAGTTCATTCTCTCAAAGTGCAGGTAGTGCGTTCAGTCTCTCATCTTGGCAGGTAAACCAAGCTGTCCGGGATGAGAGTGTGTGTGGGTGGGTGTATGTATTGAGAGGAGGGACAGCCCATTAATAAGCCTTACAGCCTGAGAAAAAAAAAAAGCTATTCAACTTCCTGCTGGTTTTGCAGCTGATGCCTCTGTATCTTCTCCCTGATGGTAAGAGATAAGATGTGGTGGGAGGGGTGGAGCGGGTCCATAATGTTGGCGCTGCAGCACCCGAACCAGGAGGTGAAGCCATAAGTCAAGATGCTTTCGACGGAAGCATGTTTTCCTGTTTTCCTGAGTCTGCGGAGGGAGTGGAGCAGCTGCTGAGCTTTTCTGAGGACTGCTGTGGTGTTGGTGGTTGAAGTGAGGTCGTCAGCAATGTGAACCCCCAAGTACTTCACACTGCTGGCCTTCTCCACAGCAGTCCCGTCGATGACTAGTGGTGCATGATCCTGTTTGCCAGCCCTATAACAGTCTATAACAAGCTCTCTGGTCTTGTCCACATTGAGGGAGAGGTTATGGGATCTGCACCATAACCGGACCTCACGCCTCACTGGGTTTACCCCTACTGGTCCTGCTGAGGTCTGTTTGAGCCAGTGGTTAGAAGACACTAGCCACTAACCACCTATGTCCGAGTGTCTACTCTGCTTCCACTGGAGCCACACCCACCTGAACAGCCCCTGAGACGGACACACTCGGTAGTGGCAGCTTTTCTCCCACAAATCAATGCACTTGTTATTTGCTGGGTTTAGTTTAGTGACTTCGATTAGTAGCCACAAGGAATCAGTTAATTTCCATAGCTAGATAGCCAGAGTAACCCTTACAGAAACCTTTAAAGTGTTTGACACACTACAACCTATTGTTTTACTGTCACCAAAATCATAATCACAATTATTCTGTAATTCCAATTAGTTGAATTTACTGCAAACTTAAGCAGTGCAAAGCAGCAAAGATCCAAAACAATCAATGACTTCTGGGTATCCTGATTAAAATGACTAAATGAATGAGTTTGAGGACACTTTCAACTGAACAAACATTCTCGGGCTTTTCAAAAGCATTCTTTTGCTGTTGTTCTAAAATTTGTTCTGACCTTGGTTCACACCGCAGACCTTAATGCTGGCTTTCTGAGGATATTCCAAGAAAATCCGGTATAACGTATGGCTGAAGACCAACCTCTTGGATCAGATGAGTCATGGACCTCTTCCACTCTTTTACTTAATCAAAAACTATGTAGAATAACTCAGAATGAGCTCAGAATCTGATGCAGTGAAGTGGTTTGTTACATCACCATAGTCAGAGTACAATAAACCGAGCTTCTCCATGGAGCAACTGATTCAAAATCTGTATTACACCTGCTTTTAGACATTTCATTAACTCCTCCTGTTGTGGGGCTCAAATCAAGACCCCTTCTGCCAACTGACTTATAAAATGTTGTCTTGGGTTTGTGCACCCTAATGAAAAATAATAATGTATATTTAATAAAATGAATACAGCATCAGGTTACATCGTGAGTACTGTCTGAATAACTACATACTTTAGTAAAATAATTTCCACAAACCCAGCTCTGAGCAGGGTTGAGTTAGCCCCGAGATAAAGGTCTTTGCACACCAAGGCTGTATTTTTCGTCCGAAATTGTCATACATTTCAAAATAAATACAAACTCACGTAAATCACATTTACACACCAACCCCAACACTTTCATCTGTCATCAAAGTTTTTGGAACAGGTTTGTTTCTCTACATTTTTTTTTTTTTTTACAACAAGCTTAATAAATGGATTGAACAATTTAATGGACTGTCAAGAAGGTGTCAAACACTGTGCACCAACTCAGCCCTGAGGCCAGTCAGCCGTCACATGTCGCTTAACTCTTCAACAGAGCTATAGGTCATAATCAGCTGCTGTACAAGCAAAAGGCAGGCAAAATTTCAGTGTAAGTGAGTAATGTATCTGTCATCACATGGGCTGAAATCTCTGTACTACAACCCTTTCTGATGTCAAATTCTTTTTAATAGACTAAATCCCTTTTCCCAGATGTCTCACATTTCGGGGCTGTATGCATCATGCTCAAGCTGTAAAAATGAAAAATAAAAACAAGTTCCGAGTAAACGGTGATTTTTCCAAGTTATCTTTTTTAATCTTTAGATTACACACGTGTTATTTTTGGGTTGCTAAAATAAAGCAGAAGATTAGCAGGGTGTTATACGGATGGTTTATGAGGTCATGGAATTTCCAGCAGTGAAGAAGAAAATGGAAAATGCTTTATTTTCAAGTGTTGGAGAGGAAACATTTCAGACCAAAAATTCTAAGCAGAACACCATACAGCCCCCTTGCCACTGCTCTTTATTCTGGATTTATTGTTGCACTTAAAATGAAAATTATGTGACAACTGAATCAGATGATTCTGAGAGTACATGTATTTTTAGGTAATACAAAGCAGTTACCTTTACATCGCCAATGCGATAGATGAAAATTTATCTGTTGATGATTGATGACCAGAGTGGATTGATTGTTGAGCCAAAATAATTTTATTCAAGTCATATAACTCATTTCATTTAATAAAGTAGATGTAGCTGTCCACAAATAGGCCTACTTTACAGTATGCAGCCTATATGTGGCATAGGCTGCGTACGTGGCATTAAGTGTGTGACATTAAGTGAAATGAAGTATTCAAAAGTGCTAATAAAAAAGGCTTTTCTGCTCACATACTTATCAAAAGACAATTTCTGTTAAAAGAAAACAGTGACGCAATTTTTTTGACAACAAAGAATGAAATGAAAAGCACAATAATAATAATTAAAAAAAATCATATTTCCCAGTAGTTCAGTTGGTAGAGCTTGCACCACCTATCAAGGCTGAGTCCTGACTGCAGCGTCCTGGGTTCAAATTCAACCTCAGGCCATTTGCTGCATGTCATCCCCTCTCTCTCCCCTGCCTTTCCTGTCTCTCTCTGCTGTGACTGTCAAATGAAGCAAAGTGCCAAAAGAATATGAAAAAAAAAATCATATTTCTTCATGTATGGAACCCGCTTTTCATGAAGTGCGAATGAGATGGATACTGATGGCGATCAGTGAAAGGTATATTGACGTCTTTTGCTTTAAATTTGCCAGTGTCATCAGATAGCCATCTATGTCAGAGGGATTTCCATCCATTTAATCACCTTTCAGTTGATATAATAAATCAGGTTTATTTGTCTGCTCCAGGAAACTACTGCAAAACAAAACAGCCAAACTGATTTTGTCATGAGCCTAAACGTGTTATTTTCTGTTTTCACAACTTCGATTTCTGTGACCTTTCCACTGGATTCATGCTGTTAAACTGATTTGAATTGATCATTTATCTTTGTATGCTGTGTGTTTCAAAAGTTTTGAAAACTGCCATTTTTTTTCTCTTAATGTGGACATCAGTTCAAAATGGTTGCCAAACAAAGCCCATGGGAAATTAGTTGATCTTGGCAACAAGCAAAAATCATAACTAGACACCATTAGGATTCTAAACTAAATACATTTCCAAAAAAAAAAAAAAAAAAAAAATGCCTTGGAGGTGTATGACAGCCTATCTCTCCTGCTGGACTATTGTCTTTGTTCAGTCAGAAATAGGCTGCGTTTGCCTGCCCAGCCTTGTCTCTTTATTCTTGCCAGTAGATGGTCTTCAATTCAGTTTCTGGTAGCATTAAAAAGAGGTTTCAGAAAGGAATTTACTTTTCTCAAACCGGAAAATATGAGACCCTGATTTACAAGGTCAGGGGTACCAAGGTTATTGCTCTATTTCTTGTGCCGCTTTTGCTTAGAAAAACCACACAGTCTCAAACATCCAGCTGTAATAGGCTACAATACATTCCTACGACTTACAGAAAGATCGATGTCTTCATGACATTGGTTGTACAGTCTGACCCCCATGAGTGTGCTATCTTATTTGAACAGACGGGGAAAAAAGGACGAAGGGCTGTATTCCTTCAGAGGGATAGTTGAGCTTCAGCACACTCTTATCTGAAATGTAGGCACCAATAAGAGTGGATGCAGATGGAAGACCCTTGCTAGAAGACAATAAACAACAATAATAGCCTATTTTGAGTCGCATTTTTATGTTTGTTGTAAATTCATTCATGTTCATTTTCCCATAAGATAAGATAAGATGAAGTTTTATTGATCACTGTGGGGAAATTGTGTTGTTGCAGCTACAAAAGTACATTGCCATACCTTCCCTGTCCTATTCCTTTGCAGAAATATACAGTGACTTCTTATAATACATATTGGGTACTTAAGTGCTTTGTTTAGGCAAGGAAAAATGGTATTTACATACACATATACTCACATATACACAGTATGTTACATACCCCATCACCTTATACACTATGTATCTGTGCATAGACAGACATGTAGACACAAAGACATGGATATACATACTCCTTGTACATATATTACACATACATGTAAACCTTTATATACATATTCATCTACACACTGTATGCTGCTACAAATTGACTCTTGGCCTTTCTGTACTCATCTAACTTTTGTAGATTAGCCATGTAACTGATGGACCCTTAGTGGTCAGATTATTACTATTGTTGTTATTTTTAATCTGCACTAAAAGTGTTAGGATGTCAGACAATGTAAGAGCTAGTCATTCCAAATTTGGAAGGTAGGCCTTGTTATCTGTTGTTCTTCTCCTTTGTCTTCTCTCCTCCTCGACTTCAAATTTTTTCTCAAATTCAATGCTCAGTGCCCCACGGGCAGGTGGAGCTCGGGGATGGCCGCATCCATCCGCCTGTATGCTTCTCCATTTACCTGTCTTGTCTGCCTATTACACACTTCAGCCCAAGGCAACATATCTTGAAATCTGTTTTCCCTGAAATTTGGTGAACACATTCAGGCTCCTCAGAGGATGAACCCTATCAATTCTGGTGAGTGCATGACCTTCCCTCCAGTGCCATTCTCAGGCCAAAATATCATCTTTGACCACAAGATATCTCAAAATGTAAATGATGGATTGCGATGATATTTAGTTAGTGGATTCATATTCCCCAAATGAACATCCGTCTTGATTGTGATGACCCTATGACCTTTCCTGCAGCACCACCCTTAGGCCAAACATTTGACTTGTACACAACATAATGCTAAATGCAATGGATGAACCCAGTTAATTTTGTTGTTCTCATGACCTTTCTTATAGCGACACGGGTATGAGTTAGTAGCTAGTTAGCTTTAGCCAGCTAAGTCATCAGGAGGAAGGTGGCATTAGGTATTAGGAGGAACATTAGCTAGCATTTTAATTGGGGTAAACTGATACTGCAGCTTGATCTCCTCAAATGATAAATACTTTATGTATTCTTTGTATATACTCTTTCAGGAACCCATTTATTACAATAAATCTGATTTATTGATTCTAATTGTTTATTCCCAGTGCAGCTCCAGTGAATCTGCATGGCAGAAAATATTTTAGTGATCTAAAACATCCCTGGTAAACATCAGGTTTTGGGTTCATTCCCCTAGAATCAAAGAACATGGTGGCTGCTATTTTGCGCTGGTAAAATACAGGCAGATATGAATGGTAGAGAAGGCACAGAGATCAGTTTCTCCTCTGAAAGAAGCATGCAATGCAAAATGTTTTGTCAGTAGCATCTGAAATAAACACTGTCTTTGATGGCTCGCACTTTTTCACAACTGGAATAATTTGGCGCACTATCACTCTCTCCATCTATACACACTGCAGAGACCCTCTTTCTCTAGGAGGTGTTGAAAAGCAAATGTATGATAAAAGTGAGTGAAGTGAGAGTGAGAATGGCTGAGTGGAAGTTGATACACCAAACAGGTAAATTAAAGCACTCCATCAAAAAATAACTCCTGGAACGCATTGAACATCACAGATTAATGAGATCTAACAGTGTAAGAGCATCCGAGGGTGGAGTTTTCCTTTAAGCCTCTACTGAACACAGCCCAGATAAAGAGTACAGTGCCAGAGAGGTGACCTACAGCTGTGATATGTGGAGAGGTTTTAGTCACAGCTCTCTGCTTTGGAAATAAATATAGCCACATGGCCTCAGTCCATATTCAGCAAAGCAGGGTTTGGCTGGCTCATGTACCCTTCTGCAGGCCTGGAGCTCTGAAACAAAGCTCTCAGGATCTCAGAGTACTGACCAGGTCCTTGTGACTTTGTGGTACACTGTAACCTGACGAAGGAACCCCCTTCTGAATATCTAAAAAATAATCTGTTAACAAGCGATATCAGTCATGCCACCATCTCACAGCGAGTGTATGTATGAAGCTAAAATACTCTGTGGAGTATTTCCCCAAGCCTTGAACTAGTGCCGACAAGAGAAGAGAGAAACCAGAGGCTTTGTTTATCCCCTTGACAAAAACCTGTGCAAATTCACTTGATATTTTCCAAGAATCACAAGAAAAAATTACAAGAAAATTACTATAAAATTACAATGCAATTGCCTGCAGAAAATGTAGATGAATAAGCAAGAAAATTACTATGAAATTGCCAAATATTTAACCTCCCCCCAAACAAAGGGGAAAAAAATGAAAAAATAATGAATACTTGAAGAAAATTACCAAAAAAAGAAAAGAACATTTGCACACAAAAAGAGAGAAATTACCGTAGAATTATATTAGAAAAAATACCAGAAAATGGCAACAACAAAAGCAACAAATTACTTCCTAAAGTATCAGAAAAGTGTGTTTATAAGTATTACAATTACATATTTAAAATTAAAATACCAAGCAAAACCTTTCAAAAAGCCCAATCCACAAGCTCCTGAGTTTTATAAAACTGCATTTGAATATGAGCTTTAATGTGATATTCTAGGAAAAAGCTACCCAGAGATGCTCTTACACTGTTACAGTATATATCTTAAATGTGTGGTGTTCAGTGCATCCCTGATGTTTGTGATAACAAGTGCTGTAATTAATTTTTCTGCCGTACCCACTTTTCCTCACCCTGTCTCATCTACCTCAAACTGTGTTTCACAGAAGACAGAGGGGTCAAAGGATCCAGCAGCATTTGCGCATTAATTGGTCCAAAAAAGTAGATGTAGCAATATATTTACACAACCTGAAACAAATAACACACAAAAAGCATTCATCCTAGTCTAGACTGGGAGACCTATGATCCTCTGAGAAAATAACAGAGGAAAAAAGGGAGGGCGAGTGTCAAAGCGATGACATTCAGATATAAGTTAGAGGTGCCTTGCCCTATCAGGATATCCACAGAGTTTGGTGACCAAGCTGCTCCTCACAGCCAAAATCTGTTGAAGTGAAACATGCCCTGATCAGAGGGTCTCAGAAGTAGACTTTTATTAAAACTGAGGTGGGAAAGGACTACAAAAGCGTCTCTAAAGACTTGGGCCTCCATCTGTCAACAGTAATGCATCTGCAAACAAATAGCAGAAATTCTGCAGCATTGCTATTCTCCTTAGGAGTGTGGTTCGCTGTGAGTGCACCATACAAATGTCAAGGAGGTGGAAAGTTCTCTGTGGGGGGAGCCACAGAGGAAACTGCTTTTGAAAGAAAAAATAAGATTAGAAAAACATTGCTGCCCATCTCAATTTTTCTAAAATCCATGCAGTTCCCACAGCTCTAATGGACTAATGAAACAAAAACGGAACTCTCTGGCTTAAAGAGCCAATGTTATAAATGTAGAGAGGGAAAAATACATACCAATATCAGAACTTCATCCTGAATATAAAGCACAGTGGAGGGAGCATCATGCTTTGGGGCTGCGGGTGTGCTGTGTCAGGGCCTTGACAGCTTCCAATCACCAATTCGGTTTCCTGGCACACAAGTTAATATTAATGCTACTGCAGTGTTCTGTTTTTGTGTTGGTGCACATACATATATCCTGATAAAAAAAAAAAAAAATAAAAAAAAACTCAGACACACAGACTGGGATATACCAGTACATGGGCATGCAAACACCAGTTACTGTTGTTCATTGCAATTTTCACAGGCGCATTATCAGGTGACATGTAACATTTCATGTCAGAAGCATGAAAGGGGACAGGCGAGGGTGATACCATAAATGACAGGAAACACCTGGGATGATTCAGGCTATTTACAGATGTATATGGATACAGGAATATTAGACAACAGCATACTAAGTATGCCTATAAACAGCAGATCCTGAATTCAGCCTTAAAATGCATATGTATTCATATCTGGGACACTGTGTGCATGTAGATTCAACCATTGAAGATGTCAGTGACATCTAAATGATATTGGGGAATTCTACAGGAAAATATCAGGGTTTGGGATCTGAAACTGCATTACCATAACCCTAAGCTCATAGGTAAATCAATAACAGAAAGCTGGGCCAATTCTTATTCCTGACTGCATGCTATTAAAACACTATGGTGTTTATTGTTTGTTTATTGTTGACCCCCATTAGTCACTGCGTCAGTAGTGACTATTCTTCCTGGGGTCAAATAAAAAATACAATACAATCAAAAGATTTACAAGCAAAACCTAATAAAAAACAAAATAAATTAAAGAACATGTAACATATACAGACATATATCAAAGGAAATGAAAACAACAACTATCATCCTAAATAACAAAGAAAAATAAACAAAATATAACAGACATAAAATACATACAGAAGTAAACAAAAATAGAACATATATCCACATAGTAAAGATAATTTTACTTAGTACACTAAATTGAAATCAAATAAGCATAATACAATAAACATCCATTACTCCTACATAGTGTCAATCTACAACAACTTCTTTCTGTATTATAGCTCCTCTAAGTATTTTCTTGAAACTAACTCTGTTAGACATTAAAGTTAAATGTTGTGGAAGTCTTGTTGTAATGTTGTGATTGCCCTGTACATCACTGTTTTCTTGAAGGCATCAGTTTTGGGTTTAGGCAAGGTGAAATTGCCTCTCACGGCTTGTCTAGTGCTGTAGTTGTGACTATCACTAGCAAGCAACAGCTGAGAATATAAACTAGTAGGTTTACGTGAGATATAGATGTTTTTCAAAAATATAATAATGCTACAAGCTCAGTCTCTCACCGACTCTCATCCATGTCAGTTGATTGTGCATTTTTTCAATGCTGTTCCTAAAAGAGCAATGCAGAGCTAATCTTGCAGCTCTATTTTGGATAAACTGGATTTTATTTAGTTCTTGTTTAGATGTATTTGACCAGATTACAGGGCAATAGTCAAGATGTGACAAGACAAGGGATTGTATAACATGCTTTTTGGTAGTGCTGGTTAGAAAACAAGCACACCTTCTTATCATTGAAATACTCCTGCTCATTTTTATTACTATATTATTTATGTGAGTAGCCCAAGAAAGCGTTTCATCTATTGTAATACCCTGCAATCTGGCCTCTTTAATTTGCTCAATCTGAACCCCAAACAAAGAAACACTTAATTTGTGTTCCTTTCTCTGAGCATAACTTGAGCCAATAATAAGACATTTGGTTTTAGAAATATTTAGTTTCATTCTTTTTTCAGGGACCCATAAAGAAATCTGCATTAACTCATCTTGAAGTATACTGCTCAGGTCTGTGACATTCTCTGCGGTAGCATATATTGTAGTGTCATCTGCATAAATTATAATTGAAGCATTTTTTAAAATACACTACTCACAAAAACTTAGGGATATTCGGCTTTCGGGTGAAATTTCAGGATGAACCTAAAATGCATTATAACCTTTACAGGTGAACTTAATGTGACCTTCTGTAAACTTTTGAATGCACATGTCCAACTGTTCAATGTTTCAGTACTTTTTGCACAAGTTGCTGTTCTCTAACAAGGAGTTTAACGGCAAAATTCACATCAGGTGTTTGATGCTCCAGCTCATCAAGGTCGTATCATTAGAGAATGGCTGCTGGAGACTGGGGTACCTCAGATGGAGTGGCCTGCACTTTCTCCAGACCTGAATCCCATAGAAAACCTATGGGATCAGCTGAGTCGCCGTGTAGAGGCTCGGAGCTCTGTACCCCAGAGCCTCAATGTCCTGAGGGCCGCCCTTCAAGAAGAGTGGGATGCCATGCCTCAGCAGACAATAAGTCGACTTGTGACCAGCATGAGACGTCGTTGTCAAGCTGTAATTGATGCTCAAGGGCACATGACAAGTTATTGACACTGACATTTTTTGTTGTGGTATATCCACCACTGTTGTTGGCTTTTGTTTCAAGAAATTGTTTGAGACGAGGAAATCACCAGTGTATGCTTCTACTTAAATGCCCTACTTTCATGATATAATATCACTGTAGCGTGAACTTTTTATATTTTCCATAAATTTCACCCAAAAGCCAAATATCCCTAACTTTTTGTGAGTAGTGTATATGGCATATCATTCACAAATAATGAATATAATAAAGGTCCTAGGCAACTTCCCTGAGGAACACCACAATCTAATGCTTTTACACTTGAAAAACTCCCATTGAACATGACACAATGCTGTCTATTGAATAGGTAGCTTTTCATCCAGTTAATAGTTGAGAGTTTGAAACCATAAGCAGCCAGTTTTGTCAATACCAGTTCATGGTCGATAATATCGAACACAGCACTAAAATCTAATAACACTGTTCCAACTAATAATTTACTGTCAATATGTTTTAGCCAGTCATCTGTCAATTGCGTGAGAGCTGTGCATGTTGAATAATAAGTTTTATAGGCATGCTGAAAATCTGAATTAATATTATCAATAGAGAAATAATTTTGAATTTGCTTAAATATATTTTTTTCCATTAATTTTCCTAATACTGGCAAAATACTAATTGGCCTGCTATTTGATCCTGTGAATTCTTCTTTCCTATTTTTAGGTAGGGGAGTGACCTTAGCAACCTTCCATACTTGAGGATAAATTCCTTCCTTAAGGCTCAAGTTGAAAATATAACATGTAGGACTAGCCACAATTCCCGCTGACAGCTTCAAGAGTCTACTGTCTAGTTTATCGTGACCACAAGGTTTGTCACCTTTCAACTCAGACAATAACTTTTCAATTTCCAATACGTTAGTGACCGAGAATTCAAATTTACAGTCTTTATCCTTCATGATTTGTGTTTTAATAACTGATTCAGATAAATGACCATTTACAGGCAACATACCATTTCTTATAGTATTAACTTTACTTGTGAAATGATTATTGATATACTCATATACGCAATTTCTTTGGGCCTGTTGATGAAACCATCACTTGATTCGATATGGTGTTTTGCCCATTTTATCCTTGCCCATGATCTGATTGAGAGTACTCCAAAGTTTTTTACCATCATGTTTAATTTCTTCTGTTTTGGATTGGTAGTATAGCTTTTTTTTCCCGCTTATTTAGTGTTACCTGAGGTGAGCTGTGAATGCAATCCTAAAAATACTACACAACTACATGGAAGGAGAAATTAGGATCTCTGCCTCTTTTACGAGGCTTTCTTCATATATGATTGATGAACATCAGTTTAAAAAAAAAGTGTCGCCAGATAGAACCAATAATATTTTTTTTGACAGTGTTGAAGTGCAGGTAGAATGACATTGAGGTTCATGAATCACTATTGTGTTGTGATTTTCAACATATGTCACCTAGGAAGATTAAATATAATTGTAAGATGTGTATGTCTTCAGTGTATCTGCTATGCCAAGGAAGATTTTGTTTATAATTACTTCATTTTATATAAATTCTTCAAATTCCTTATCAGAGTAGCAGCAATGAAAAAAAAGTTACTGTCTTTAGGGACATGCAGTTTTTCCTCCACTGCTGAATCGTTTCACTGAGCTGTATTTTACACAACATGAGATAAGTGGCCGTATCACTGGGTGGACAAAACTCCAGCTAATTAACTCTCAGAAACTCTCCAGCCAAATGAATTTGTGTCAGACTGCAGAGTTGGAGTATGTAGATTATGTGCACAATGAAAAGGCCTCTTTTTTCAGTTAAGTGTCTCTTTAACTGAACATGGAGCGGAATTAAAACACTTTTCCAGTCTGCGCTGAAATCCCTAGAATTGTGGTGCTTACAAACTGTCTTCCATCCCTCCATTCTCAAAACACATAAATAGCTGCTGTGTGTCAACACATTATGTAATAACTCTCCAAAATGTGGTATTTCTTCATTTTGTAAGAACACTCACATTTTGTAATAAAAACCTTAATCGCAAAATGTTGTTTATTTGCTTGTTCTGTTTTCCTGCCTTTTTTCACCTGTAGTTATTTTTATTTTTATTTTTATTCATTCATTCATTCATTCATTCATTTTGGACAAATACATATTAATTTACTGCATTATATAATAATATATCACAACTGCTGTCTTTGTTTGCATCAAGTGCCACATCTTAA